>NW_025947443.1:0-25998 GCF_000764305.2 Hyalella azteca
TGACAGGCGAGTCGGTTTGCATGTGTGACAGGCGAGTCGGTTTGCATGCGTTACAGGCGAGTCAGTTTGGCATGTGTGGCAGGCGAGTCAGGTTGCATGCGTGACAGGCGAGTCAGTTTGCATGAGTGGCAGGCGAGTCAGGTTGCATGCGTGACAGGCGAGTCAGTTTGCATGTGTGACAGGCGAGTCGGTTTGCATGCGTGACAAGCGAGTCAGTTTGGCATGTGTGGCAGGCGAGTCAGGTTGCATGCGTGACAGGCGAGTCAGTTTGCATGCATGACAGGTGAGACAGTTTTCATGCATGATCGACAGACGAGGCAGTTTACATGTTTGACAGGCGAGACAGTTTGCATGCGTGACAGACGAGACAGTTAACATGTATGACTGGTAACCTATGTCACAGGCGAGAATTTGCAAGAATGGCAGGCGAGACTGACTGCCACTTTTACCAAAACTAAGTGTAAGAGCCAGCATCTTGCTGCGTTGCAGCGGTTAGCAAGTACAGGTAACAGACTAAAAAAATATGCATAATTTTTTATGTAAGAGCTATTGCCCAATAAACAATGTTTGCTTATTGTTTGCGTTTTATTCTTCCACCTTTATTCCCCTTTTATAGTGCTTATGGTGCACGAAAATTCGGTCCAAGTGCAGTAGGACAGTGAGCAGAAGTGAGTCATGGCAAATAGTTAAAGGTCCAGAAGCGGGTCAATATGACCCACAAAAGCCCAAAGTGAGTCAAGGAAGTAGATCAGATTTGGACGGGCCATGACTCACCTAAGTGGGTCATCCAGACCCACCCATTTCTCTCAGTGTACATTAGCTGTCTCCTACAGTAATTTTGTAGGAGAAAGTCCTGTTCAAACATGCCTGTACGAAAATTCCCATTCAAATCCCGTTTCTCAATGCGAAGAAAATTCAAACTTTTAATTTTCCCAAGAACATCCAACAGTGCGAATTAAATTGTTGCATATATATACACGAGAAAAGTGCACGGTTTTTCACAGCGTATGAGACACGATCACCGGAGTTTTAATTCCCACGAGTAAATGCTCAGACGATTTCTTTGCAATATTTAAGTGCAATTCAGTGTATGCTCCACAAGATAAGTGCTTTTATATTACATTGCAAGAAAAATGGCACCGTAATTTTAATTTTGTTTCACTGGTACACCACCACTGCACAGCAGCGGGTGAATGCACCACAATTCACCACGATCAACTCAACCTCTCTACCACGCCAACCAGAATATCCCCCTCATTCGGCCGGAATCGCCCCCTGTCAACCGTAAACCTTCTTTCCCCCGACCGTAAAACAGACCCGGGCCAACCGTAAGCGCCCCCTTCCCCGACCGTAAATGCCCTCCCCTTCCCCCGGCCGTAAATGGCTCGCTCTCTCTAATGCGTGTGAAGCCCCCTCACCCCGACCGTGAAGCCCCCTCACCCCGACCTTAATCGAAGTTACGCCGCTGGCGCCGTAAATAAAAACTCGCAGGAAATCGCGCACGGACATTCGAGTTTAAGGCTAGTGTGAAGAGCCGCCAGGTCCCGGACAGGTTCCTAAGGAGTTCTTCACTAATTAGGGGGAACTTTACTCCATTCGTAAATGAGATAACGATCTGAAATTTTCCATACTTATCTAGGTATTTATTTACAATCCGTGTAAAGGAACAAAAAATATGTAAGCTTTGTATAACACCAGTTATGATAGATGATAATTTTGTACCTCGATGTTAATTAAACCGGCGTCTTACCGAAATTTTTGAGACGTAAACGTGTAGTACTATTTATTTTCTATCTGATGTTACTAAATACATGTCAGAATCAACATCCATTTTGTAAATATTCACAACCAAAAAAATGTTTTCATCACTGCTAAACAGGAGTTTTCACATTTTCATTGGATGCTAGCGCTGAGCACGTTGAACGTGTCGTACGCTCATAAATCGCTGGCCTGAAGTGGCAACCCTTGTCTACCCCATAGAGGGTAGAGGGGAAGACATCCTCTACCCCACCTCGCATGGAGGCAGACAGGCTGCACTGCTTACCCTCCCGTGTTCCCTCCTACGGCCCTGTGTTAAAGGGCTAGCACGTTTAAATTACAGCACTCCATTGTTAGTTCGTTGGCGAGGACCCTTGTGACAACATGCGATTCTCTCGTAAGCAAACGAAAAGCTTATTGCTTATTATGAAAATATCAAGATAACAACATAAGTGAGTAATACATAAAATGAGAGTTTAAAATTAATTTATCTCCTTAAGTTGCCTTCCATTATCATGTTGATGGTAAATATTAATGCTTGCTATTATGTAATAACGATTTTCAAGTCTTGGTTCAATATTGTGTCAATGTTGTTCTTTGCTCCGTAGGAAACAACAAAATCTCCTTAAGGATCTAAACGCATCGGCTTCGGGTGAAAATGTCGCCAACAATATCACTCCAACTGTGGATCTTACTAGCGATGAAGACGATCTGAGTGATTTAGTGATCGAAATTTCGGAGGAAGTGAGCGTGCAGAATGCTAACCCACATAATAACAGTGAAGAGTTAAGTATGCTGAATGCCGGATCAGATCGAAGCAGTGTTGTGTCTAATACAAACAGTGACATTCTACAAGTGTTTCAAAATGCATTAAAACCATTAAGTGGTAGGAGGCTCTTCGATGTCAAAAATCTTTTTAGTGATGTGTGTAAAATGGCGTTGCAATACAAACATGTGTTCATTTCACAATTTCATTTTTGTAAGAGAGGTCCGACGAGGGCTTTACGCTACTTTTGAATTCCAATGTAGCATGTGCAATTTAACAATGTGTGTCCGTACTGAAGAAGAAAGTCCTGAGGAAGGAGTGCATTCGTCAAATTATTCAGCAGTGCCAGGTGCTCTAGCTATATGCATCGGAAGGTCGCAAGCTACAGAATTTTTGGGATCACTCAGCGTTCCTTTCGTCACTCAAAACACATATCATAAATACCAGCAACGTGTCAGTGACAAATGGATCGAAACATCTTTGGAAAGCATGCAAGTCGCGGCTCAAGAAGAAAAAAAAACTTCCTCGGAAATCCCCTAACAAGGTCATGATGAAAATTGAAGCTCATTTGGCTCAAGAGAAGGCCAATGCCAAAAGACGGCTCTTCAACGGGCATAATTTTCAAATCGACATAATTTCGGCATCGAATATGATGCATTTATATATTTATGTACTGGGGATGAAAATATAACAGTTCGAAAACAGTCTATTTGGCCTGAAGCAGCGGCTCACATTACCAAATGCGGTACCCGCACATCGGAGGGGGGGGGGAGAGGGGAGGGGTGTGAGGGATCAGCTCAACGGCCCAAGCACCCTTCGCTTCGTGACGCGTCTGCCCAAGTCTATGAGTGTAGAGCAGCCAGACGCAGGCCTGCGCTCGTATGACATTCCTTTGACACCACACCGGCCAGACGTAAGATACTAGTAGTCACGGCAGCGACCGCGATCACCCTCGCTTCGGAGTTATGGCGGGTCTCCATACCCCCCTTAAAGCGCAGCCTCGTGACCGCGCGGGTGCCGCGTCATGCGCGGCTGTAGCGCGGATTTCTTATTGGGTAAGCATGTCATTATGGGGAGAAAACTGAAATGTTTGATTACATTGCTCGATGAGCTGTTTATGTTTTCAACTTTATGTTATTTTATTTGTATATTTATATATTTATTTTAATTTATTTTACGATTGGGATAATGCAGGCGTGGTTTAAATGGATACCAAATTCCTAGTTTAAGACGAAATGCAGTTCGATTCAATTTTCTTCTATCATTTCCGTCTTTAGAATTATCAATTAGATAATTGAGAAAGTGGCTTTGTTATCTCATTTTTATCCTTGATATGCATGGAATTGAGTGCCTAGTGAGATAACATGAGTGTCATATTGAGTATGACTATAAAGTGACCTAGTTTAGTGAAATTTTATACTTCAGTGAGTTGTTGTTGGTAAATAATAGGAGATATATCCTTACGCTTTCGTTTCTGAGGTGTTGAAAGTTACTGGTATTCTGAATTGTAATTTTTCTAGAATTCTGGCAATTCAACGCATGGTTGAACTGCCACCAACTCTGCGCCGCAAAGGAAAGGCGCTCTAAACTGGCAATTGAACAACCTGTTCAAAAGGAACTGAAAACGCTTATAAATACTTATATATGAGGGCCAGAATTCTAAACTGTTCGCTGGGCATTGTTATCTGTTCGTAACATTACCTAACCTATTCCAACCTAACTTAAATGCACCTAATCCAATTGAGACTTACTCTACTCAAAATAAACAAACGTAACCTAGCATAGCCTAAACTAACGTGAACAAACTTATCAAAACATAACCTAACTTAAACAAACTTAACTCGACCTAATCAAATCCAATTCAACCTAAACACACCCAATCCAACCCAAATGAACACAATATAACCAAAGCAAACCCAATCTAATCTAAACAAACCAAATCGAACATAACGCTAACCTAGCCTAATCTAGGCAAGCAAGGCCTATTGAGTTAACCTGATGACACAAAAACATGACAATTTATGCTCTCACTTTTACAAACCTAACGATAATCCGTTTCACCAGATTTCTGGCATCTAAAAAATGCAGCCTTGTCGTTAATCTTCGCCTCGCAAATTGTCACCCCAAATTTATCCTCGGAAATTCGGAAATCTTCTCCTCAGGAAATATCGAGTTGCGGCGCGACGCCTAGTCTCCCCCTTCATAAATTACGCAGCTCAGGAGCTCGCAATTTGCAAGAGTTTAATAAAATCGACGGCACTAAAGCTCACGTTCCATGCCTCCCGCTTAGGCTTAGTGAGCGCCATTAAAATGAGTTAGGCGGCACCTAGTTTACGTTCAGAAATTGATTCAAAATTAGGAGGTTGGTTAGAAGTTGGGATGTTGTTTGGAAGTTGAGATGTTGTTTAGAAGTTGGGATGTTGTTTAGAAGTTGGGATGTTGTTTAGAAGTGTGGATGTTGTTTAGAAGTTGGGATGTTGTTTAGAAATTGGGATGTTGTTTAGAAGTTGTAAGTTGGGATGTTGTTTAGAAGATGGGATGTTGTTTAGAAGTTGGGATGTTGTTTAGAAGTTGAGATGTTGTTTGAAAGCTGTGATTTTATGAGGTGAAGAAGAAGTTATGGGGTGAATAGCCGAAAAATTCATTGATTTTCTTAGTGCAAGAGTTTTGCGTTATATCTTCGTTTGCTTTTTTTTCTCCTTTATTTTAAGCCAAGTAGGAATTCCAAACGCAAAAATTAAGAACCAGTCATAAAATTAAAATGTACAATATCTCAACTTCAACCCAAATATACTCATGAAATTATTGATAAGTGCAATTTCGGTGTAAATTGGACGACCAATTTGCTTATTTTCCTCCGGCACCGAAGAGTAGCAACGATATATTGCCGCCCGGTATCGGATGCCGATGCACTCATCGCAAAGACTGAAAATAAAACGAAGTTCGAGTCTATTATCGAATTTTCGCTATTCTCCTCTCTGGGTCGGGTTCAATTTTGCTACACTGAGTGAGAATCGAATCGGTCGGGCCACACTGTTCGAAAAAATCTACGGTAAAGGGTTTCACGTGAAAAAACACTGTGCCACCGTAAACAATAAAAAACGGCGAAATGGTCTTTTTCACGGGGCGGCCGGTCACTAGAACGCCTGTGAGACTGCCTTATCATGTTTTTTTCTTCTAGAAGTTTATTCAAGTATAATAATTGATCAGTTGATATACGACGCTTAATCTAATTTTACGAGTAATACGATGCACTTTCCTTGAACTAAAATTTACGTTATTCATATATAGTCCGTTCAATCATTTACTCTTATTAAAACTTGATGTGATATTTCCGATGAGAAAAAGGTTAAATCAGATACAGATTTCACAGACTCATTAAAATAAAAAAAAAAACTCTGAGATCCGCTCACGTTCAGCACACATTTCAACCATTCAACCCACAAACACATCAACACCAAACAAAATTTACAACACCACACTACACAACAACAACAAACGATGTCTATTCCAATTACCTATCAGGCAGACAAGCATACGTACACTACTCAGGCAAGTCATCACACACATCACTCATATACCCAACGGAGTCCCACAGAGCTCCGTCCTATCACCCTCACTCTTCAATCTATACATGCACGACATACCTGAACCACCCCCAAACATCCACATTGCCTCCTACGCAGACGACGTCACAATAACATCCACTCACCCATCCGCAGACATATGTACTCAACAAGCGCAACCATATCTCAACACTTTATCACAATGGCTCACACTGAACAGACTCAAGGTTGCTCCTAGTAAATCCACAAACACATTAATGACCAGCCACGCAAAGGAGCACCAATACAGACCAAACATCACAATAAACAACACCCCGATCCCGCACACACACGAAACAAAAATACTAGGGGTCACTTACAACACCTCCATGATATTCGGCCCTCACATCAACAGCATAGTGAACAACGCAAACATCAGACTCAACTCACTTCGGGCCCTAGGCGGTACCAAATTCGGCAAAAACAAAGAAACACTAGCACCAACATACAAACAGTTCATCAGAACAGTGCTGGCTTATGCCAGCCCCGCCTGGGAGCCCGCACTATCCAACACAAACATACAGAACATTTTGCATGTGGAATAATTTGTTTTATTGCATTCAATTATTATTTTTGTAATAATAATTTCCTAATTGGGAAAAAGTTTGTACCCTGAATTTTTAGCTTCATAAGTATAAGCGACGAGTTTCATTTCAGATTTTTGTCACTTGGCGCCCTATCCCAATATACAGAGAATGTCCGCCTATATATGACAGCAATCAACGACAATTATCATTTTTATGCTGTAATAACTCTTCAATTATTAACAATAGATGTCCGGAGAAAAAACAACGCTGGAAATTGTTGTAAACCGTATACCCGCTTGAATAAGTACTCTATTAATCGTAACCTTGTTCCTCACTATCTAGTTAGGACACTAGCGAACTCGTCCTCAGATCAGATCTATTCCCACAACCATTCTGCGTATTTATAAGTCCTTGTTCCTCACTATCTAGTTAGGACACTAACGAACTCGTCCACAGATCAGATCTATTCTCACAATCATTCTGCGTATTTATAAGTCCTTGTTCCTCACTATCTAGTTAGGACACTAACGAACTCGTCCTCAGATCAGATCTATTCCCACAACCATTCTGCGTATTTATAAGTCCTTGTTCCTCACTATCTAGTTAGGACACTAACGTATCGTCCTCAGATCAGATCTATTCTCACAATCATTCTGCGTATTTATAAGTCCTTGTTCCTCACTATCTAGTAAGGACACTAACGTATCGTCCTCAGATCAGATCTTTTCTCAAAATCATTCTGCGTATTTATAAGTGAGGCTTGTGACAGAGACCCACAGCCCGACACCAACGCTCACCTCTGTACGCATTCATCACTGCCGAGCTCAATTCTCAGCAAAAATCTACGGAGGAAGATACCAAGTTTCAAGTATCATGGACATGACATTTCACATATACGGAAGTTTTATGCTTCAATAGAGCGATGCTCAAACATCTTAAGCGAACTGAGATTTTATTTTAATTTTGTAAGCGTGTTGTTACTCTGCGTAGGAAGAACCAGTCACGTAATAATATTTATTATGATATTTTACGTGTTGTAAGCGTGTTGTTACTCTGCGTAGGAAGAACCAGTCACGTAATAATATTTATTATGATATTTTACGTGTTGTAAGCATGTTGTTACTCTGCGTAGGAAGAACCAGTCACGTAATAATATTTATTATGATATTTTACGTGTTGTAAGCGTGTTGTTACTCCTGTCTCTTATACACATCTAGATGTGTATAAGAGACAGTGTTGTTACTCTGCGTAGGAAGAACCAGTCACGTAATAATATTTATTATGATATTTTACGTGTTGTAAGCGTGTTGTTACTCTGCGTAGGAAGAACCAGGCACGTAATAATATTTATTATGATATTTTACGCGGATCTTAAGAAGATATTACGGAAGAACGCGCATGTACATCAAAATAATGAACGGTATTGTGATCTTAATTAACAGCGCATTATTAATCTCCCAACATTAATACGATGACTTCATTACTTGCAATCGTTTATGAAATGAATTATATGTTTATATAATGCAGATAAATATTTTCATTTGAAAATTGTTTGTAGAGAACCTAAAGTCTTCATAGGAAATAACGGCCTCAGCCCGCAGCAACTTTATTATAAAACTAATTATATTAATAATATTAATATATTCATGCATTGTCCTTTAGTAAAATGTACATTTGGGTTTATCTTGCGATGAGTTTAGCTCGTCTCGCGACGTCGCGGCGACGCAATTCCTCAGCACAAGTAATGCAAGTAATCAATTTAAGCTCACCGCTTCTTTTAACTTCTAACTTCCATACAATTTTATATTGGACAATATTATTATGTGAAAGTTCTTAACATAACAAGAGTCCCAAAATGTCTGCCTTCGTCGAGACAGAACTCTGCGTGGGCGAGGGTTCTTCCTGAAGACCAGTTCACACTAGGGGCAACACACGGGCGTCAAGCGCCTCACCGCCCCTCTGTGCAGCCTCTACGTGCGCTTCTTGTGGGCAACGAAGCGATTGACGAGCAAGCGATTTGCAGGCGCCCTGCCTCATGCAACACAAGCGCCGCACTTAGTAGACGGCTGTCCATGGTCTAGTGAGGTTGTGTGTATACGCTGCACCTTCACTATGGCAACTAACGCCACACTTGTTTGGACTCGCTCTCTAGTAAAGAGGCTAAGTGATCTTTGAAGAGAGCATGGATGGCTGTAGAGAGCCGTCAAAGGAGTAACGAAGTCAAAATGCAAAAGAACAAGCTCTGGTGCAAATAGTTGAAGTTTTAAAAAACTTTTGTGCACAAGTAACCATTGACGAGGTTCGCAAGAAAATTCATACGTTGCGTTCGCAATTCCATCGTGAAATGAATTTAATTGCCAATGAATTCCATTGCATGTGAATTCCACCTCAATTCCATCATCCTGCTTCTGGATGAGTGGCATTATTTTCTTTAGCAGACTGTCAAACATGTCCACTGGCAGTCAGTATAATTTTGCAAGTCTGATGCATTCGCAACTGATAATTCTTTGAAAATGTAATTGTGTAAATCGTGTCTGTGTATATCTAAACACCCGAGAACAATGGCCCAGAGCTCAAATTCGGTTATATCCATCTCCACTGACGTCTTATTGTTAATCTAATCTTCAAAGCGCGCGGTCTCGAGCTCCCGCGTACAAAAATAAGTGTGAACGGTTGTGGCGGTGAGGCGCTGCAACAGGCGCCTCGCCGCCCATGTCGTTGCCCCTGGTGTAAACGGGCCTTTATTACAGGCACGACGCGCGGGACTGTGCGCGCCTGTCGGCATGTCGTGCGCGGCTGTCGGCATGTCGTGCGCGGCTGTCGGGATGTCGTGCGCGGCTGTCGGGATGTCGTGTGCGGCTGTCGGCATGTCGTGCATGGGAGGCTGTCGATCGTCATGTCGTGGGAGGCTATAGGCATGTCGCGGGAGGCTATAGGCATGTCGCGGGAGGCTATAGGCATGTCGTGGGAGGCTATAGGCATGTCGTGGGAGGCTATAGGCATGTCGTGGGAGGCCATAGGCATGTGGTGGGAGGCTATAGGCATGTCGTGGGAGGCCATAGGCATGTCGTGGGAGGCCATAGGCATGTCGTGGGAGGCTATAGGCATGTCGTGGGAGGCCATATAGGCATGTCGTGGGAGGCTATAGGCATGTCGCGGGAGGCTATAGGCATGTCGTGGGAGGCTATAGGCATGTCGTGGGAGGCCATAGTCCAGGTTTATTCGTTGTTCAAAAACCATTCCCCGGAAACTGTCCAGCCTGCGCTGCATCTTCGCTGACGCTACGGAAGTTTATAAACAGCGCAGACAACTTCAAAGAAAGTGCAGCAGCGAGATGACCTTAATGAGTTTACTGGGCTGATACTTGCTGTGTTGTGACGCTCACAGGCGTAAAGTGCTTCCCTGGGCAAGAATAATGAACAACAGGGTATATAATACTATTTTAATATATGAAAAGACGAGCAAGCAACGCTAGAATCCTGCTTAAATGACAACAGTAAATAAATATCTGGCTTTGTAGCATCCCGGCCTGCAACAATACAAATTCTCTAAATTAATCCAGTAAAGAAATAGTCTATGTTCAGTGTCAACGTCGTCACATAAATTTGCTCCTATGTTCAGTTCATCACCAGCTCTGTACTGGCCAACATAAACTTGATTCACACGCGTATTCTGATCCAGCCTCTCCCTAACCTCTGTGTACTTTGACCTCCTGTAATTCAGCATCAGCTAACGATCTTTACAAGTTCACGGTGACAATGTATTAACTTTTCCTAACTTATTAAAACCCAAGGCAATAAGTAAATAAATGACTAAACTGATCCGACGTGCCCAGCGGTGGTGGATGCAGAATTTGTGAAGCTGTTGTTTGTTGCACGAGTTCGCGCGCGCCTCAGCGAAAAGTTGGGTGGAAAAATAACATTTTATGGGATCCAAATTTGCTGGCCCGGGATTCAGTGTTAATTAAGAAAGTATTTATTAAATTATTTCATGTTTCTATGGACGTTGCAGACGATCATGAATCTATTAATGCGATCGATAAATGAACTTTTCGGAGACCCAAATGTGCTGGTTCATGACAAGCGAATCTTGCAAACTATTTCTAAGTAAATAATGAACATTTTTAATTAATATTTACAAGTTTTTTCGACATTTCAGATGACTTGTCACTATTTATTTTTCATGGTAATGACCGGACCGACCAGTCCGGGTGAATATTTTAGTGATTTGGTACGGAGGATACGGGCCGGTCCGCGGGACTCCCAGACGCGTGACGCGGGGTTGGTGCTCCGTGGTCCGTGCACGTGGTTGAGGCGTGAGGTGGTCAGGGCAGCGGACTCCACGGCCTCAAAAAATTCATAAAAACTTGTTAGTACAGCGTCAAAAATACCAGAAAAGAATATAATTATGATATTAAAGGCAGGGTGGCACTCTGGCTAGGTAATATATTCTCGCGTTTATATAACAAAATGGATGGGAAGCCTGCCACGTTACACCGGCTGCATGAGCATCTCCGTAACGCCATCCTCGGACAGCTGCGCTAGACGTTCATCGTAACTGAATTTTTGCTATAAATATGTACTAAAATAGAAAAAAATTAAAATTCATAATTTGAGGCATGAACATAATAGTGCAAAATAATGGGCCTTAATAATGCAATATAATAGTGCAATATAATGGCCTCAATAATGCAATAAAATAGTGCAAAATAATGGGCCTTAATAATGCAATATAATAGTGCAATATAATGGCCTCAATAATGCAATAAAATAGTGCAATATAATGGGCCTTCACAAAGCAATATGATAACGCAATATTAAGAGAAAATGAAGCAGCTATAGAAATGTGCGAGGCTAAAGCTAGCCTCATGTACGAGGCTAGTTTAGCCTCGCGATCTCAGCACAGCGCAGAAGAAGCCTGATCTTGAAGAACAGAATTGATTTGCGGTTGAGGTGCACCGAGTGTCAACCAAATATCAACGGCCTTGCCGCCGCTCATCATGCTCAGCCAGCTCATTAATATCAAGTATGGATGTATAAATAGGTAACTTTTGTATATTCATCATTTGTACGGAGGAAAAATAGTGCGAACATTTCCATGGCAGTTATTTATATTATTAAGTCGCCATAAGTTATGCCTAATTAAATTCATACCAATTTTTTCCGCACCAAATATTCTAAGCTTCCAAAATTTGTTATGTTTCGTTTGTACATTTTATTTTTACCTTATTGCAGCGCAGAATGCCATGTTTTCTTAAAATATATTTTCAAATTTGGAATATTGTACACCATAAGTCTCGCTTGCTGCATATCTTTATGACATTTCTCCTTGTTTCTGATCACCAAAAACGTCTATAATGGCGTAAGTTATCTCATGACTGCCTTGTATGGCGTGTTCATGGAGGGGGCGATCTAAATACAAATATACTCTCGAGGGTCGACGTGCAGAAAAGGTTACCCCTGCTTGTGCGTTCCATTAGAACTATTTCTCGACGATGCCATCGCACGGAATATTCATTTTATTTCAGTCGGCGATGCAAATGCAGGAAGGAAAACAAAATTTTCTATGACGAGCAAAAAGAAACTTTTCGAGGGGAGACACTGTTGTTCCTATTGACCTGAGGGCGTCCGGCGTGGCAGCAGGTTCGGTAATAAAATAAATTAGTAGAGGATAAAAGAAGCAACGAATTAACGGCGATAAGATATAATAATATTTGGTAAGGCAAGCGGGTCCTGAAATGGTCTTGTATTTAAGCCAGGCTTGGTGGGGTGAGTGGTGGTGGGGTGAGTGGTGACATTGTGAGATGTTTGAATCATTGTGAGATGCTTGAACCATTGTGAGATGTTTGAATCAGGTACTGACTAAAACCCGGACCCGGACCGACTGACTAAAACCCGGACCCGGACCGGTCCGGCGGACCAGGTTCAAAAAAATAAAAGGCTGCAAATCATCTGAAACGTCGAGAAAACTTTTAATTTTACATATAAAATTTTTTATATTTACTTCGGGTCACCAACCAACATATTCGGGTCACAGAAAAGTTCACTTCTCGATCGAACTAATCGATAGAGAATCTACTAAAACGTCCAGAAAACATAAAACTTTGGTATCGAATTTTCGAAAATTTACTTGGACAAATTTCACTTCAGGTCCGGAGAGCCCCGGACCAAGTGACTAAAACCCGGACCCATATATTCGGGTCACAGAAAAGTTCACTTCTCGATGGAACTAATCGATAGAGAATGTTCTGAAACGTCCAGAAAAAATAAAACATTTGTATCGAATTTTTGACCATGTACTCCTATGCGTGCCTGGTGCCTTGTATGTGTGCCTACTGCCTGCATTAACTGTGAATTTACGTGAATGTAACGAATCGGCACCTCAAAATGTGCATCTGTTTTCAGACCGCAGAGATAATCTCTATCAGTAGAATAAACTATAAAAATATTAGCTGTTTTAATTATCAGTAGATTTAGTACTAGAAGCACGGGCAAAGAGTTCAGCTCGCGATAGTTCTGACTTGGCAAAAATTGAACCCAACGGCTTATCATACCAGAATGCTTGAAACTTGCGTAATATTCGAAATCTAATTAATACTGGTTAATTTTAGATGACGAAATTTAATTTTTAGAGACATTTTGGAGCAATCTTGTTTGAACTCATCTGGCTATTTGTTAAAATATTTGACACAATTAAAAACGGTATAGCTTCTTGCTATTACTAAACGAACTGGTGGCAAGTTAAATCGAACGCGGTTTTGTAAAAATTTTGGGGAACAAGAGGGGCGAAAGCAGATTTATAAAGACATTCATCATGACAAAGTGCTATATTCATGAATTTTTAAAGTTGAAATCTGAACATATCGTCAAGTTTTAAATTTTCGACTGCCTATATAATTCGCTAGTGCATGTCAAGGGAGGTATTATCATCATACCTAACCCTAAGCATAGAACGCAACGATTTATTAAGTAATGTGATGTTCCGTTTTTGTATTAAAAGTTACATCACTCCAGATTACTAAAGTGCTTGATAGTTTTGATAAGACAATGCAAATAAAATCGTTTTTAATGAAGAGAAAGGTAAAACATTTGATAAAGCTCGCAAATTTCGAGCGATAGAACACGGCGTCGTCGGCAAAAATCTTACAGCTCACATTGAAAGAGGAGGCGATATCATGAATGAAAAGATTAAAAAAATATTATTACAATTATTATAAAAAGTATTACTGAAGTTATTATTCAAAATGTTATTAAAAATATTATTAAATATTATATTAAAATTATCAAAGGTTAGTATAAAAAATTCTACTTAATATGTTATTGAAATTCTTATTAAAATTCTGATTGAGTTTATTATCAAAATTATTATTTAAATACATGTTAAAATTATTATTGAAATTATTTCAATAATATTATTAATCATATTGTTAATAATAATGTTATTAAGAATTTCAATAATATTTTAAATAATAAATGTAATAATCTAATAACAATTCAATTATTATATTACAATTATAGTTATATTAAAAATTATGTTCATACTTTCAATATTTCCAATAATAATTTTATAATAATTTCTATAATACTGTCAATATGGGTTTTAATAGTATGTTTAATACTAATTTTTATCAACATTTTAATAATAGAAATTCAGAAGAAATTCGATAGAGAATGTTATGAAACGTCCAGGGAACATTAAACATTTAAAGCAAACTTTGCGTCCTTTTACTTAATGAAATTTCATGTCTGATCTTGGGAACTCCATACAAAGTGATTAAAACTAGACCCTGACTAGTGAAAAATAGGTATCGCTTCACTTATCGTTAAATAGGTGTCGCTAAAAATCAATTGCAGAATAAATGATTTTTTGTAATCTGAATACGTTCTAAGTAATAAGCTCTCAGCAAACATGTCGAATTTTAGGTAAACGTTTGCAAACGCTTATGCTGTAGGGTAGAAATTGCCTGAACTCAGATATTATTCGCGAACCATACTCAGCTTTTAATGCATCAACTTCAAGACGAATTCCACTCTTTTCAATGCCACTGATCTCACAGTGTTAGCTTTGTACGAACGAACATGTCGATGTCGGAAATTGCTGTTTTGACTCGATCAAGACTGATGGCAGCAGCAAGCGTTGCCGGTCAGAAAATGGATATATAATTACGGTCAGAATAATGAAATGCCGGTCAGAAAATGCGTTATAATATGATACTTCCATGTCGATATACGTAACTCTACACAAGATTTCAATTTCTCTTGTATATATTTATATTTAAAATTTCTCAGTTGTCTTCGTCATGTTTACTGTTGTCATGGCATATATGAACGATAAATAATTAGCAACGTAACACGTTCTATTAATTTTGAACGTATGCTCACTATTATTAAATATTCTCAGGAATGTTACCACCTCATGCTTACTGTGTTCCCCGCACTCGACCACAAGATTGATTTATGACACAAGCTTGAGAGCGGCAAACTGGCGTGTGCTTCTTCATGTGGTCGCCAAAACAACCTCTCTATAATAGCAATTTTTGCTTCCTGGGGCAAACACTTTGAGTGCAACTTGCTGACACGCCATTAACGAAACTTTATTTCAAAAATTCAATTGTACTGCAAATATTATTTTGTTGCAGTATGTCGGAGTGAGGCAAGGATCGCAACATTTTTAAATGTACTTAATACATATTGGCCTGAGTTTTAATGAAATGTCTTCAGTGTTGATATATGAAGCTTACTTTTGTATTCGAGTATTGAGCGAATTAATGAACTGATGGCAAATGGCAACTCGTTATATTCTTGATTGCGTTGTAGCCGAAATTAGCATGAAGGAGGCTCGGTATAATTATTATGGCAGTTTAACAAAGTTTTGATTCAATTAATATCATCTCGTGACTAATTTCAGTGTTCGTGTGAATTTTCGTCGATCAAAGCTATAACAGTTACGAAGTCTCAATAAACGCTCAAAATCGTCTTGCCGCTAGATATGTTTGTGCTATATTGAGTTCAAAGACAAAATGACGAAAACATCTCTTACTTGTGTCCATCGTTCGATTAAATAATTCTTCTCCTATAATTAAACTGATCAATAACGTACGTATATATTCGCCTATATTATTACGTAGTAAGTGGCCGCACCCCTGAATGGTTAAAATTATTTATTAATTTATTTCGAAATGGTCAAATGTGCCCCAATGAATAATTATTTGTGCTCTAATGAACAACTTTCTTTGTTCACGTTATATCTTATTTTTAAATATTATGTTTTACTTTTAGCTCATAATACCGTCAGTGTAAATGATTGAACTGGTTAGAAATGAAGTTCTAAAGATTCAATGCTTATTTAAAGAACCAAGGTTCATTGTAATCATATTTATCAAGCGCCAATGTTTAATAGGAATAAAAGTCTATGTGATATTTGATATCTATATTCTATGCATGAATGGACTTGTCTAAGAATGATCATAGCAATTGTGTTATCAACTGTGATTAAGTTAATGTGAAACTATTTCGAAGTCATTTGGTATATGACGTTTGTAAATTTGAATTTTTAAATTTGACATTCAATTCAATTACCGCTCGGATCAATTTTTCTGCTCTCATGTCCGAATTTCGCACTCACAACCTATAGTACTTTCTCATTCTTTCGCTTAAACTCTTATAAAGTACTTAGAATTTATAGATACATATATAGTTAATACAGTCGCTTCTTGTTTTATTTTCACATATTCAATTGTTTAAATGAATGAAACTCCATTTATACACTGTATAAATTGAGTTTCATTTCAGAAAATAATCGTGACGATTTTCTCCTTATACCTAGACCCAGTAGGGTACCCTAATATTATTGACCTTGGAATCGGTTTATCTTGAAACGAATGAAGCTAAATAAATATTAATTACCAATATTAATTTGTTCGAAGGATCTGAGGTAGGGCAAGTTGGTTACAAGAGGACAAATAAAAATTTAATGAGAAATCAAAAGATTGATTTTCTTTTAAAATACGAAATGCTAGATAAAACTCTGCGGTCTGAAAACAGATGCACATTTTGAGGTGCCGATTCGTTACATTCACGTAAATTCACAGTTAATGCAGGCAGTAGGCACACATACAAGGCACCAGGCACGCATAGGAGTACATGGTCAAAAATTCGATACAAATGTTTTATGTTTTCTGGACGTTTCAGAACATTCTCTATCGATTAGTTCAATCGAGAAGTGAACTTTTCTGTGACCCGTATATATGGGTCCGGCCGTCCGGGTTTAAGTCACTTGGTCCGGGGCTCCCCGGACCTGAAGTGAAATATTTCTAAGTAAATTTTCAAAAATTCGATACCAAAGTTTTATGTTTTCTGGACGTTTCAGAAGATTCTCTATCGATTAGTTCGATCGAGAAGTGAACTTTTCTATGACCCGAATATGTTGGTGCGACGAAATTTTTCTAAGTAAATATAAAAATTTTATATGTAAAATTAAAAGTTTTCTCGACGTTTCAGATGATTTGCAGCCTTTTATTTTTTTGAACCTTGTCCGCCGGACCGGTCCGGGTCCGGGTTTTAGTCACTCTTTCCGGGTCCGGCGGACCGGTCCGGGTCCGGGTTTTAGTCAGTACCGTTTGAATCATTGTGAGATGTTTAAATCATTGTGAGATGTTTGAATCATTGTGAGATGTTTGAATCATTGTGAAAATAAAATAAACAATAGAGATATGACTATGAGAGGAACGTAAAGATGATCGGACGGATGATGATAGTTGGAAGTTAAAGACTAATGAGTGAATGTGAAAACAATAGTTGAACTAATTCCATTACCATATTTAAATTATTTCAACCATGATTAAAAGTGAAAACGACGTAAACTCCCTAAGCAGTTTTGCTAATTGATAGAAAATAAGAATATTTTATTCGAAAATGGAACTCGGGATTTTGCTGCACTACATTTGATGATTTGATGCGCGACCGGTGATGCGCGGGACTTTTGAATCTCTTTAAGTTAGGTTAGCTTGGTTTGCTGATTCAGTCATTCAGAAGACATTAAAATAAAATTGTTGGTGATGTGTTAGGATTTGGGAGTAGTTGAGAAGTGTTGCCGGTAGCACCTAGTAGTAAGAACTACGAGTTGTATAATTCGATAATCACATGATGACTACGAAGCTGTTTTGAATTCATGCTAGAAAGATTCCATTTAGTTTTGTTTAGAACGTTCTAAACAAAACTCGCTAAATCGTTATTAGATCGTTCCAGCATTGAGCCATTGACGCTAACGGCAGTCGCAAAGTTGAAATCGGCACTCACTCGTGTGCCACTGTGGCACTGCGCTGGTTGCTGACTTGCTGTAAGTTTCTACATCAGACTACGTGAATTGAAAATTTTGCCTTGTTGTTAATATGAACGTAGCTAAAACGCCTAATTGCAATGTGGAAATTAAAGCGACCATTCGCGATTTTGTTAGCTTTTGCACCATTGCTAAAGAGGTTTCCAATACTAGTGCCATAATAATTCTTCAGGAAGATACATTCTTTGATGTTCCAAAAGGTCGTTTGAAGCTAAGAAAGAAGACCGAGGTACGGTACTACCCTATTCTTTCCCCATGCAAAAATATTGTGTTGTATAAAGTGTAATTGCTGCTGATTTATCATTACTGTCCCATATTAGGTACTATTAAACAATTATAACTAGCTATAAGCAAGGTCCTTTTATCCCTGTCTTGTTTAAAATGTAAGAAAAAATTTTTATGATATTTTGTGAAACATCCATTATCACAACACTGCACTGGCCACTGGGCACTGAGAGTCTGAGACTGCACATACTGACATGCATTGATGCTTACTATTGCTTAGCAAGTTAGCATGTCAGTATGTGCTTAGCATAGGTCATAGGACCTGGTAAAAACTAAAAACTGATCAGGACTAAGATCTGTTAGAAACTGGTCAGGACTAGCTTATCTAGCTAAGATCTGTCATCTCTATATAAAATCATTTTCAAGCACTAGCCACTAGGTAGCTGCCAGCTGGTAGCTGCCACCTGGCATTGGTGCCAGTTTGGATAGCCAATCATAGCTGCCAGCTGGCATTGGTGCCAGTTTGGATAGCCAAGCTGGTGGCTATGATTAGTTGCTAACTTGCTACTGCCAGGTCAGCCAGGAACTGCCGCTCGGTGGCCGTGGCACCGGGGGCAGTTGGCACCCCAGCAAAGGGGGCAGCTGCAGCCTCCAGGAGAAGGAGCCTAGGAGGAGGGAGCAGAGGATCCACTGCAAGCCTCCAAGGATGTCAGAGAAAGATGGGAGTGATGAGAAGAATGCTGCAGTTGGTCCAGGGTTAGACCAGTGGGGTTAGCAAGGTAGGGTGTGATGGATAGCTGAAGAGGTGATGGGTAGTGTGAATAATCATGCCACACTCAAAGCAGAAAGGGCTATTTGCTGCTGCAATGCAGGCAAGGTACAAGTTGAGCCTGTTGAGGTGTGATGAGTAGAGTAGCTGAGCAAAGCTGGGAAAGGGTGCTTCTGGGCTCTGGCTGCTCTGGGGAGAGATTGCTTGCTGGATGAGATAGAGGGGTCAGGGAGCAGCAAAACCTTGTTAGGAGCTGCTGAGGCCAGGTAGGAGACAGCAGAGCTGTGCAGGCTGAAGGGTGCTGAGGGCAGTGGAGTAGGAGTTGGGGCCCATGGGGTAGGGACCCCCCTGGCCCCCTCCAGCAGGTGAGACTGAAGGGAGAAAGTGGGTCTGGAGCGTGTGCTTCATGGAATGGGGTCTCAATGTCTGGGTGATGATAGAGCAGCTGGGATGGTGTGATCATAGGCCACTAGCAAGGTACTGTGCAGAGAGAGGTGTTTGGCCATGGGTAAGACCTCAGCTTTGCTGTGCAGGTGGGAACTGGGAAGCAGAGGCTATTTGAAGAGATCCCATGGCTATGCGGAGAGAAGAATTCTGGATGGTTTGCAACTTAGATTGCCAAAGGAGAGGCATTAGGGAACCACACTGGGGCAGCGTAGGTGATGAGAGACTTAATATGAGTCTTGAAAGTCATTATGAGGTTTTCCTTCTGCTGACCCCAGCTGGTTCCAGCAAGAGATTTGAGGATGCTGAGGTGCAGGTGGGCTCTCTGACATATTGCAGCAACATGTGGGAGAAGGTGAAGTGGGGGTCAGAAGTGACCCTGAGGATCTTCACTCTTCAGGGTCTGACAGAGTGGAATGTCAGACCCCTCCCAGCTGACATGAGGGTCTGTTTACGATTGATGGGTGTCAAAGGTGAAAAAAGTGGTGTGGGATTTGGGTATAGATACAGAAACTTCTTCCGACAAGCCCATGCTGCAACATCAGAAGAGTGGGAGGAGATGACTGCAGAAGCATAGGCGATCCGCATGGCCCCTGCAACAGCTGTGAAGTTGTCGGCATAGGAGGTGATTAAAGGGGCGGACTGAGGGAAGTCTGAAACGTAGGAATTGAAGAGGATGGGTGAGATGACGGAGCCTTGTGGGATGCTAGAATGGACTGGAGGTGGGGAGGAGATGCAGCTGTTGTAGGAGCACCTGGCCAACTTGCCTCTGATGGAGTTCAGCCAGCGGGTGCTATTGGCATAGAGGGGAGTGGAGGGATTGTGAGAGATGAGCTGGGCGTGAGGCACAGTGCCAAATGCCTTGCTGAAATCTATTGCCATTGCTATTGTCCTTGTTGGTAGGTGGGGCTGGTTGAAACCTGTAGCTATGGTCTGGGTTAGAGGAAGTAGGGCAGATGTTGTTGAGTGGAAGGAACAGAAACTTTGCTGGGAGACGGGAGTCCACCAGTGGAAGCGCTGCATTGAGGGAGGGGAGGGGCAGATTCTCCAGCACCTTCACAGATGGGCACAGGAGGAAATGGGCCAGTATGAGTAGCTGATGGATGGAGGTTTGCCTGGCTTTGGAATGACAATGATTGTAGCTGACTTCCAGATGGAAGGGATGGCAGCATTGGCAAGGGACAGATTAAATAGTTGGGTAAGGTACTGAATGCCTCTGGGACCCAGGTGACATAGGTGTAAGAAAGTGAGGGAGTCTGGGCCGGTGGCAGTGGTGGTACCTGAGCTTCACAGGTGGCTATAGTAGTTGGGTAGTGCACTTAATTTGCCACTTGTCAATAAAAACCATATACTACTAGGTATATCAGAAATTCAATTTTTGGTGTTTGATTTTGCTAAGAAGAATTTTGATTGTGACAGAATGTTGTGGCTCACTTTATCACTTAGTCACTAGTCAGTTTTTTGTTGCAAAAATAGATTGTTTCTTTTGAATTGGAATTCAAAAGGACTAGATGTGGCTTTTCAAATTTAGAAACCCTTATGGAAACTTTTATGTTTTGAGGTGAATGTGTGTGTTTGACTTAATAATTTTGAATCAAAGAAAATGGTGCTTACTTATTTCTGCTCAAGACCTTTAGATCCATCACTCACATGGCATAAAAAACTTTTACTAGTGTCAAAAAATTGAAAGTTCACATCACATTCAGCAGTTAACAAAAAGTTAAATTAAAAGCATTTCGCAACAATCCTAAGGCTGGCAACAGCAACATGCATGAAATTTGAAATTGAGTGAGTGCTGACCTCTGGTCAAGACCTTTAGGTATATTGGTCATTCATGCTGCATAAAAATCATTTACTAGCTTGAAGAAAAAATTAAAGTTCATGTTAGGCTCAGCAGCTAAAAAGGGTTCAATTAACAGGTACTATTCAGTACAATCCTAATAGACTAAAATATTTAGTTATTATTAAGTTATACATGTCAATATCCTAAAAAACTGAAACAATGTATGAAAGCATTTGGCATGGTCACCTCTGCCTTCCCTCCCTCAATGCTCTCTTACCAATTTAAATGCTGTGGCAAAGTTAGTGGCATTGACAGTAGTCGAATGAAATTGATACTGAAAAACAGAATATGCAGTTGATATTGCTAAATTAATTCATTTTTCTTTAATTTTTACTCAATTAGCATGAGGGCCTAATTTTTTTATGAAAAATATTACACAATTGTTATAGTTGTGCTCTATATTATAATACAAAATATTACCTTTTGCAAATTATAGTTGCAAGTTTATACTATTATTAGGCCTAAACTTTGATTTTATATCATATTTGTCAACTGGTAATTTAACATTATTTGCACTATACTACTACCTATTGTATTGAGCCCTATTAATAACAATAAATATATTTTAATTAAGATATGATTTCAAATTATTTGATAATCAACTCAGAAGCACAACAAAATTTCTTTTTTTTTTCATTAGCATCATGGCATGATTTATATATATAACCTATTTTTGTAGCAATTAAGTCAAGATAAGGTATGCCAGCTACAGTGTCATGGAAGGAAAACATAACTTGACATTTCACTGACACAATTAAGAGCTTCATATTCTTTTTATTTCTCTTCTATATTAAATTTATCTGTACTAATTTTAAAAAGTCTTACTATACATGTATACTTTCTCTGAGAAAAATATTTTAGTTCATAGGTAGTAACTTTCTAATGCAAAAACTTCTGACATTTGAATATTTGCCCAAACATCCATGAATATCTGTAGTGCCATACCTCAAATAAGTAAGCCCATTCTAGTAAACCCCTAATCTTTTTTAACAATATAAAGTACCGTACATATAATGCTAGTTAGAATTACATTTTGTTGTACATAAGTGATGACCAATATTTAAATATTTTTGATAATTATTATTGCTACTTTTATTTAATTTAATTATTATTGCTACTTTTATTTAATTTCATTATTATTGCTAATACCGTTTATAAAATATCTTGTTTTTACTGGGTTATAGTAGCTTTAAATATCATGACAACCAAGTTCCATTGAAGGTCAACAACGGTCTGTGGCTGATTGCAAAAAATTTGAATCAACCAAAAAGTTCTAAATAGGGGAAGCTTAGCCCAGCTTCTTTCAAAACATTCTAAAATAATTTCTCATTTATGGCCTGTTAATCCCCCTTTTTTTTGAGAAAGAAAGGTGGTTATGTGAAAAAATTTGTATAGGTAGATATTAGAAAATATAACTCAGTACTCACTGCAGTGAGTGACAGAGAGCGCATTTTCTGGTCGACGAAAACTTGAGGCCACGGATGGACAGACGGACATGGCGAGCACAATAGTGCATTTATTCCCTAAATGAGAAGATGCGCTAAAAAGACAATTTACTGAAAGAATCTTACTGTTGAATTGATATCTTACTTTTAATTTGAAAATCACTATTATAATGTGATTTACAAATTAAAAGACATAGTATAATGATGCCTTATATAGTAAGGCATCATTATCATTAAGTATGTATATCATTATCATTGAAGCAAAAACTTGCACATTTTTGAAGCAACCATGAAGAAATAAATGAAAATGTCTACTGTGAACCTCAGGCTGGCTGTTGTAAAACTGTAGCCTATATTATAAATGAAAATATTATTTTCTTCACTGAGTAGGTATTTAAATTGACAACTATTGTAGATATCCTGAAGTTAGATTTTATCTTTCAGGAAGGAAAAGTGGAGGAGCAGTTGATATACTATGACCGTCCTGACACACCTGGGCCTAAGACCAGCAGCTTCTACCTGGTAATACGTACTCACAATTTATGACAAATAATTTTGAAAAATTTCACATTTATTTCTATTGCTTGGAATGAATTTTATGCTTAGTTTGAACATAATTCTTTCACTACATTACTGGACATTACTGTATATACATCTATTTTGGCTAAATTTGTACTTTCAGCCAGTAAAAGCTACTGCTTGCATGATTAGAGAATTTTGGATTTTTGTGTAAGGACTCTTTACTTTTCATCTAATCATTAATTAATCACAACATCTCATCTGTTACATCGTTTTAGTCCATCAATAGTCTAATTTGAATATCAGTAAATTTGAGCCATTTTGACATCTTTAGTAATTAGGGATTAATTCTGAGTAATTGAATTATATATAGGTATATTATAATTAGTTTTACCAAATTTGTCATGAATTATTTAGTGTTCTAAGTTCGTTGGCATCATATTTTCATTTATGTCTTTATTCTTGATATTACAAACTAGCAAAAAAACTTAGCAATATTCGTCCCTGTCATATCATATCTAATGATGATACAGGTGCAAGGCAGCAGTGTGGAGGGAGGCTTGCAGCCTCTTCAGGATCTGCTGACTGCATGCCTAGGAGTGCGAGGTCGCGTGCTCAAGACTCGCCACCTTTACCTGCTGGGGCAAACTCGTCTGCATGTAGATCGTGTTGTGGGGCTAGGAGACTTCATGGAGCTCGAGGTGGGCCTAACAAACAATGCAAATAACCTTTTGCTTCTTTCTTGTTGGTCCTAATGACTTATTGACTTGTGCTTGATGCAAATGTAAAGAACAAAGCATATTATTTATTATCAATAGTTTTGGTTGCTCAATGAAGATTAGAAATGGTTTTAAATGTTTTCAGATCAAAACCCAAAGTAAGATATATTCTGGCTTTTATCAGCTGATGCATGTGTTCATGATAGAAATATTGCATTAAGAAAAAAATACCTAAAACTTGTTTCTGTAGTTATATTGTCAATAAAAGTCTGCTATTAGCTTGGTTTTGGAAGATTTACACTTTGAAGCAACTTTGACTTTTGCAAACAATACGAATTTTTCTGGCAAACCCTTCTATAAAGTGAACTACCCAAATGAGAATGAAGTCCATCTATGTTATTTTTGCCCTAAACACTACCTACCTTACTTTACCCAATTTTCGGGCCTTTTTCACCGCTAATATAGAATTTTAATTAGAAACAGTACTGCCTGATGAGCTAAAACTTTTTTTAAATGTAGCATTGCTTTGGTGCCATTTTATCATCTACACAAATTTTTGCAATCCAGTGATTGATATGAACCAAATTCGATATTGATAAAAATGTAATTTCTGATCATTTCAACTCGGAATTTGGATAATAAAAGTGATGAAATACTAACAATTCAAATTATTCCGGTTGTTTTACCTTAAAAATTAATTCCTTCATTATACCTATTGTATGTTGATGAATTGAAAACGTGTATGAGAACTCCATATATTTGCTTTAAAATGTATATTTCACTGTTTCAATTCAACGTTTTGATTCATATGAACGCGTTTAGTAATAAGACAATGAATGAAAATGAGTTATATGAGTTACCTACCGCCAAATGATGCAGGAAGGAGCATTTGGTCTGCCTCGTTCATTAGACATTATGGACTCTGACAAGTTATTTTAGATTAGTTCAGTCGTGTTANTCTTACCAGACCCTCTCACTCCCTCTTACCAGACCCTCTCACTCCCTCTTACCAGACCCTCTCCTGTCTCTTATACACATCTAATTTAGAATATTTCTTCATTACCTTTAGTATGATCAGTAATTAATCATTCGCTCTGCGAGGTTAGTGGCAAGAATTGCTACAACATAATAAAATAGCGTACTTTTAATCTGAAGGTAGGTCAAGTAAGATTTTTATGATAGTTTCATCGCTAAAGATTGCCGACATACCTATAATGACAAAATTTTTTATAAGATATGGTGCTAAAATAGTACTTTGTCGACAGAGAGGCAATAGGCATAGCCGCGATGCGACTGCGCTAAGTAAAACCATTGAAAACTGCGCCAAGCAAACCTACGCATGCCTAGCTTCGACAATTTGCTATCAATAATTGTAAAACTAAATACAAATCTTGTGATAAATAAACCGTAGAACGTATTCTTTTTATCATACATCATAACTAACGCCTCCCAGTAGCTGTTATTCAAAACTTTGGAACCGGTGATCGAGAACGCATCTTCTATTACTCATCGCGTCGTGAAATTTTCTTCGTTTTATTATTATTATTATTTTTTTTGCTCATCTCATTTTCATTCAAATTGGGAAAGCGGCTACTTATGGCAACAAAAGCATGCTTCATTCCGTCAATTTCCTCCCCATTGAAATGGTATGGAGTGGACTTCATTCAATGTTAATTGATCTTTGGAACATACATTTTTTTCGAAATACTCCTTTTCATTTGAAACGGTGGAAGTGATTTTTTTTACCACGAGTCTGACAATAGCAGTTATTTTTCTGCGTAGAGCGTTGTCAGATTATTTTCCCTCGTCTTGTTCACCTAGCGCGCCAATAACTGTTTTAGTTATAAGCTATAACCTTTACATAATAGCCTATTAACACCAACTTAGAGCAATCAAAACTGATTTCTACGTAACAAATGACAACGGTTTTATTTCCAATGTCCTAAATGAAGCCTTGTCCGGAAAATACCCACTTCAATGAGAACTCAAAAACACATACGTTCTGTAAACTGTGTAGGTAAAGCAACTTCCGAAGCGTAGG
>NW_025947444.1:0-459 GCF_000764305.2 Hyalella azteca
CTAAAGTACCCCTTTTTAGCCGTTTTCTATGAATTTCACGTTTTCTATCAATTTTTTCGAAAAATTTATATGAGCAAAATGTTCTTATTTTTACAGTTTACGCATGTATGTGAAGTTTCATGATAATCGGATAATAACTGTAGAAATTTTTCCGGAGGGTAGTGGGTCCCCTTAAAGGCGAGAAGCAAGCAGGAGGATGGATCTATGGAGATGTGATCTGCAGGCGTCAGATATTATGTTACCACCCATAACGCGCGTTAATATATCGGACGATACGTGACTTATTGACCACCCATTGAGCGCGCGTCATTTGCTCTTTCGAAAAGTCAAACGAGGTCATGAGAAACAAACGCATTTGATGCTATATAAGTCATTTGAAGGAATGTCATCTCCCTGCACCACCTAACTCCATGCCTCCATGTCCGTCAGTGTCGTGTGGCGGCCACTGAACCACCGGCA
>NW_025947445.1:0-890 GCF_000764305.2 Hyalella azteca
ACATTTCAATACAGAATCTTCTTTATTTCCTCCCCTCTCCTGAAATATTTCTTTACTTTTACAACTAGTGTATTAACTTCATTCCGGATTTGCATACAGTTTGCGTGATTTTACAGACGTCATATCCCGCACTACCACCATTTTCTGATGGCGTTAGTGGCACCATCCTCACTTGCCGGGTGTCTACAACTTGCCCTGTCCCTACGAAATGTCGTATTCCTACGACTATTCATATGCCAACTTATCGTATGCCTACAACTTGCCATATGCCAACTTGTCATATGCCTAAGACTTGTCGTATGTTAAGACTAGTCATATGCACATAACTCATCGTATGCCATTGCTCGGCAGTTGATGGCGTGCGTGGTGGTGACGGTGTCTTCAGTAGCGCTCGCTGACGTGCTGAGCGACGACGAGCGCTGCGCTCACCTCAGCGGCGAGCAGCGGCACTCCTGCCTCTCGCTCATCAAGACTTGTGAGTCGCACTCGCTTATTTTGAAAGCCTTTCTCATTTGCAATCATCGACTAGCTGTTTTTTTACTGATTTATAGTATTTCTACGGGTTTCATAAGATGTAGTTTCTATAAGTGGATCATTCTGTGGATATCTTACTAGTTTCCAATGTTATTACTGTGCGAATGTCTGTGAATGAGAGTTAATATCCGTCGATCCATGATCATGATCGGTGCAGACTTGAGTTACTAGTTCGCTAGTCCTGCGGGCTTACTTGTAGGGCAACATGGGGCAGCGCCCCCCCCCAATTTTTTAAACTAAATTTTTAATGAAGTTTTAATAGATACGAGGTGGTTCTTTGTTTTGTTTAAAAGTTCAACTAATGAGGAATGTATGATGTGAATTAGACGCCTATAGAGTTATTAAATTTTTAATGA
>NW_025947446.1:0-65470 GCF_000764305.2 Hyalella azteca
TGTCGGGAATAAAACACTTGTACTAGCCGTTTTTCTCACTATTCGCACAATTTTGATTGAACTGCACTAAAATTGAACCTTTCACTGAAATCGTTTCGGTACAAAATTCGCGAGATAAGTCAAACCGGCATAGTAAAAAGTGAGAAAGTTGGGACCCGCAAACACTACGTGCGTCCTCGATCACTGCCAGAACTCAATCGCTAAAAAATAATCGCTAAAACCGCCCACTTTTCTTTTCCAAAACACAAAAGTATGTAAAACAAGTGTTATGGCGTATAACTGCAAGTATTATGTACCGCGTGGTGAACAGATGCAATTGCTTGTACATTAGTTGACTGCGAGCAGACCTAGGTCCACAAGATTTTTCGGGTCCACAATATAGTTAGTTGTTTGATCCATGACATAGACTAACAAGTCTTGAATAACTTAACTATGTGAGTCACTCACACATATGGCACGCTGCATACATGATATACTCCTACAATACTTCAGTGCTTGCATCTGAGCGCTACTTGCACAATATGCCATAATATGGCAATACTCCTTAGGACTTCTATGACTTAGCAATATAAATGAACTATATATGGCCGTCGATCGGCTCGCCTACCTACGTACAATTTACATTATACATCAGACTTCGTTATTGAATATAAGTATCATTAGTCATGTTAGTAGTTTTATCTTACGTAATGCCATGAAAATTAATAGCTTATTTAGTAAGCTTAGCTTCCTATTCCAATTTGGCGGTGGGCCGCAGGGGGATGTTACGAGACGTGTGTCATTAACGGTTGCAGTTGCAAATCGCTACCGGATTATCTTTTGGTCGTGAGTTAAAATTTCGACATGCATATCTGCGTTTTCCATAGCGCCCCAAAATTCTCTAACATATACGGTGGTATCGTATTATTTTCTTATGATCTGTGGATAAATGAAAAGAAATCATACTTAATTGTCGACCATCCTACAACTTATCGAATACAAATAAATCCGATAAATTCCTAGAACTCTTTTATGCACGGTTGTAATTAGTATAGGTTTTGAGAAGTTTCTGAAAATGCATAAATGCCGATTAGTAAAGACAAATCTCATATCCAGCGACATTATCAAGCTGAATCGTGAAATTCTATATAACATGAAACCGCAATAAAGGCCTCAGATATTAACTGGGAAGGTTGATGAATCTCTCAATATAAATGTGTTATCTACTTAGCATGATCTTTTGGGGTATGCGTGCAATATAGACCTGAAACTGTAGTTAATAAGTTAATAATATCGTGGCCGCATACCACAATTGTAATAAAAATAACGCGTGTTAAATCAAGTTGCGGTCATTAATTAAATGAAATTTTCTGTACTTAAAACTATCGACATTACTCAGACGTCATTCATGAAGGCAAGCGTAGTAACCAGCAGGCATGACCGAGAAAGCGAGAGTGCCAAGATAGTAAAAAATGTCCGAGTGCCATAAAACCACTTTCGCCTTACCATTCAAGTAAAGACCCTCAATTTGCCTGAGTAAACTAAACTGAGTAGATACAATAATTACACATAATAAACTTTATGAAAAAGATAATAATCAAACTTTTCACTACTCGCGCTGTCAATATTCCGAAAAATGAGCAAAAATTTAACGTGTAATCCAAATTAACATTAACGCCAATTTTATGACTCTCTTTATAGGATTGATGGTATCATTAGTTCTTATATAAGGAACGTGTCTTCTTTTTATTGAATAATTGGAATATTTTGACAAGTATTTGTTTTAATTTTGGCATATTTGGTATTAATTTAGTTCCATCATTTCAGAGGGAACGCCGCGACATCTAGTGTAGGATAAATCTATTCTTTTATAATGGTGAGTCGGGGTTGTTTCGCCTTTGAATCTAAAGTCTGGTAGATTGTGATGTCAGAGAGATGAAACTTGTGGGTTGACTGCATTTCGGGTTAAACCCTCGTAGGTGTGAATTGACTGCGCGCCTTGAGCGAGTGCAATCTGCGACATTATCCATTTACGAAGCTGAAAGTTTCAAGGTAAGTAAAGTTCTAAGTTGGTAATAAATTTTCTGGTATGATAACTAAAGTTTTAATAGCCGTTATACTCCTGAATTTATTGTAATAAATCCAAATCTTTAGTACTATATATGATTGTGAATGGCAGTATCTAATCTGTCCAGAGTCCAGACAGTAGGCTAATCGTGCATTCATGGTCAATGGCCAGTCACCAGTGACCACTGGTCCAAGATGTTTTGAAAGCTTAATAGTAAGTTTAATTGCAATTGTAGTATGCCGGAAGGAAATAATTTAGATGTGAAGTAAAATTAAAAATGGTTTATATTTTATTTTTTTAGGTATATTTTTTACTTAAAAGAGGTTAACCTGCTGAATTTTGTACCTGTAAAATGGTGCCATAATGCACACTGCCCTAGCCCCCGGGGCCCCAGGGCCCAGGCCTCTAGTACCTGGTAGTTGGTAACATGAGGTTAAAAATAGAAAATTAGATAGAAGTTCTGCAGCTCAAATGCACAATTGTACATAAATGAGCCAAAACCACCTACCGTCAATTTTGCGTCAAACAGGGTACTGAGGGTAGTAAAGAACGGGCAGCGGCAGGGTAAATCGGAACAGCCGTCCCACTCCCATTGTGGATTGTCCTACATTTTGTAGAAATGTTCTTGCAGCTAAAGTAATTGAAATATTTCAAAACATAAAATAGTTGTGTAAAGTTCAAAATTTGTCATATCTATGTAGCATAAACTTAAGCAAGTTAAGAAGTGTTACATTTACTACCTCTAAAATCCATGAAAAAAGTTTAAAAAGTGAGATTTTGGAAAAGTAAGGTCTGTAGCAAAAAATTAATTGCCTTAATAAAAAATTTTACTTGCATAAAAGTTGCACACAGTTGTTGGCTTAAAAAGTGATTGACAGAATTTGCCTATTTCATTAAAAAAAATGGTGGCCATTTCTCCACAGGACGGTAATGGGTCATGGGTGACACCCCCAGGGTAATAAGGGACACCTCTAAACGCATTTGCAGTAGAACCTTGGTTAGCAAAGGCCAAAGGCTCCAGTTAACCAAAAACTCAAATAACAAAAAAATAAAAAAATTTAATTACAATCACCTGGCTTGATGAGAAAAATTTCATTTACATAACATAAAATTAACACATCACTGGCCATCACAAAATTGTGCTTAGAATGTCATAGATAGAATTAATTGTTCACTGGGCAATATAGAATGAAAAGTAATTAACCTAAACTATGATTTTTGTTCTCCCAAAAATATGATGGTTGCTCTTAAAATATTCCTTTCTGTTTCAGGTATGTTTTTATGATCTCTTTTTGTTATAGTGAATTCACTTGACCCAATTAAAATGGTGTGAAATTACAAACCATCCTGTAAGCTTACAGATACAGAAGAAATGCTACATGGCTGCTGATATGAAGCTTGCAGTGGACAAGGTTGTTGTAAATGCACAATGGCAAGTCCTTGGATACGGTAATATTATCACATCAATAATAAGGTTATGTATGGATATGGTAGTATCATATCAGTAAAGGAAAAATGAGTAAAAGAACAGAATGTTGTATACAGAATAATGTTCTTACCTGCAATTTTGCAAAACATTGTGTGAATATACTCTTTTCCTGTAATAATTGGAGAATTTTGCCAAATAATGCAAGCTAGTGTTATGTATATTTTTTATATTTTTCTAGGCTGTCAGTTGAATCACAGTGGGTATAGCTTTTAAAGATGAATGCTAAATAAATCAATAATGCACCCAAATTAGTGAAGCACAGCCCACATGAAAATTAAAATGAGTCAAAACTGCAGGAGTGCAGTTGCCACTTGCCAGTTTAACCTGTGCCTGTGGCCCTTGCCTAGTTTTATCCATTCCATGGCAATTAAAAAATTGTTAATAAATGTTTACTTGAGATATCTGAAAAATAATCTAAAAAATATTCCTGATTTGTTTACAACTTGATAGATATTTTCCAATGTTTAAAAGTAATGCAATTTATTTATGACCAGATCCAACAGTCCCTAAGTATCTAGAATATATTGGAGATCTGCAAACATATTTGTTTATTATTTAAATAGTGATCAAAGCTATTAAACTTTAGAAATGTTACATATTCTAGGTTCAAAAAATCTATTGATTTGTCCATTTACCATTTGACAGCCTATTTAGTCTATACTGTAAAATGGGGTAACTTAGACCGGTGGGGTAACTTAGACCACTTTTCGTTTTTTTAACAAAAACCCCCAAAACTCAAAAACTATTTGACATAGAAAAATTTTGTCAATGGGCATTAAAGGCCTAATACTGAGGCTACATAACACAATAGAAAGATTTAAAAAGTATGCATATCTAATAGGTTAAAAAATTAAAAATGTGACCCACAAAAAAAAAAGCTATTATTTAAAGCCTGTCAGAGTACCCCCTCCAATTTTTTTATTTTTTGGTTAAATAACTCCAGGTTTTGATGCATTGTAGTAGAACTCTTCTAGTTACATATGCATATGACAAATTTTAGGAAAGTGTCATAGTTTGCAAATGGGGGGCGCTGCCCCCAAATGGGGGAACTTAGACCACCTAATGTCAGCCCTGACGGGGTAATATAGACCGGCTTGAAAGTTAATATAAAATTACCATATATAACATATTTTATGTTTGACAGCCTATTTATGTTTTTTCTTTATGTTTCAGACTCTACAGAGTCTTATATATGGTAATTTTAGCTTATTTTCCAAGTCAGTCAATATTACCCTGTCAGGGCTGCCATTGGGCAGTCACATTTCCCCCATTATGGGGCAGTGCCCCCCATTTGCAAACTATGACACTCTCCTCAAGTTTGTCATTTGCATATGTAACTAGAAGAGTTCTGCTACAATGCACCAAAACCTGGAGTTATTTGGAGTTATTTTACCAAAAAATATAATTGATTTTACCACCCGGTCTAAGATACCCCAAGAGCTGGGGTAACAAAGACCATCACTTTTTTTAAAATTACATTAGACTATGAGAGGCAGGAGCCAGCAATTTATGGTGAGTGAAGCTAGAGTATAGACCTGTATTTTGCATGTTTCAATTCTAGTTTAATTTAGCTAGTAAAAAATGGCATCATTTATAAAAAAAGTGGTCTAAGTTACCCCATTTTATGGTACCGTAAACTGGGGTAACTTTGACCACTTTTTTTTCAAAATGATGCCATTTTTTTTACTAGATAAGTTAAACTTAAATTAAAACATACAAAATACAGGTCTAAACTCTAGCTTTACTCACCATAAATTGCTGGCTCCTGCCTCTCATAGTTTTGATGTGATTTAAAAAAAGTGATGGTCTTTGTTACCCCAGCTCTTGGGGTTTCTTTGACCGGGTGGTAAAACCAATTTTATTTTTAGGTAAAATAACTCCAAATAACTCCATGCATTGTAGTAGAACTCTTCTAGTTACATATGCAAAAGAAAAATTTTAGGAAAGTGTCATAGTTTGCAAATGGGGGGCACCGCCCCCAAATGGGCAAAATGTGATTGGGTCACATTTTTAATTTTTTAACCTATTAGATATGCAAACTTTTTAAATCTTTCTATTGTGTTACGTAGCCTCCGTATTAGGCCTTTGATGGCCATTGACAAAATTTTTCTATGTCGAATCGTTTTTGAGTTTTGGGGGTTTTTGTTAAAAAAACAAAAAGTGGTCAAAGTTACCCCGCCGGTCAAAGTTACCCCATTTTACGGTACCCATCTTTTCTACTGTAATTTAGTGTACAATAATGTTAAAATATTTATTACTTGAGAAAAGTACCACAATTTTGTTGATGCAAAGCCATACTCTCTCATTTTAATCTTGACAGTTATTTTTGCTTATCCATTTAGCCAGAAGTTGCACAAGCAACTTGTTTCTACAAAAAATATATAAATTTAATGCATCACTTATTAGTATTGAGACTACATGTACATTTCAGGTCACTTGTGTGAGGACATCCTAGAAAATTTCTTTGTAAACCATAATTTGAAGAGTTCACCATGCCTGGGTGAGTTGCCTGTCCCTGGTTCTGGTTAAGAATCATCAAGAATCACCAATCATTGTTATGTCACTAATAATACTGACAACAGAGAGGGAATTTCAGACAATTAATGCCAGTGATTTTTGTTATGGATTAATGACCTAGTAAAATGACATTTAATGCTTTAATAGGAGTACCGGTATTATAGATTAATTATACTAAAGATTAGAAGCTGAGAATTCCATCAATAACATGATTTGAACTAATGCTGTTATTTAACCATGGCTGTGAATGGGATTATAATGCTACCAGATCCATCAAATGACATCTTAACACTCATCAAGGGCTTGGCCTGTTCAGTTTCTTGTCCTCTGTACATTTTCTTGTTATGAAACCCTTGTCAATCCATGTGTCCTGTATTCAGTTTGTTGGCATTAAGTTGTATAATATTTTCTTATATGATTTAGTGCCACTTAAATTTCTGTCGGAGCTCAAAGAATCAGGCAAAGGTAGCCATCAATAGTGAGGTCAGGTTATATCTTTGTGCTCTAGTTTGCGTGTGTTCATTAAAAGAAGTTCTGAATTTTTGCTATAGTGCATCCCCAAAAAATTTAAATGAACCTGTACATGAAATCTTATGGATGTTGTAAGCTGTTGCTGCACTTTTAGCTGTTCCCCGAGATTAAGTTAATTTTTGTTTCACAGATAGAGAAGCGCAATAATAATTTCTCTTATTGTAAGAGAATAAGTTTTTAGAAGAAATTGCAACAATGTTAAGGTTCAATGTTTTTATATGTACTGCGACCTGGAGACCATGACAAACAACATGTCTTGTAACATCTGCTCATGCACTAACATCATTATTAAGTATCATTAAATAATGTTTGCCACAGCTTTTGCATTATCATCCTATCTATTGAGTGCTGTAGCTGGTAAGTGGGGCCTTTTACCTCGCTTATCACCATTCTTTAATGGTGACAGGAGCTTTCACTGCAAGTCCTTCATTGAAAATCAGATGTAATCTTAAAAAAAGTATCATGTATCATTGTACAAAAGCTCTTCATTGATTTACTTTTTCCTGGAAAAGCTGAAACTGTCACTTCTGTTGAGGCCAATTAACCTTGAAAACATGCAGCTTGCTAGACTAGCCTGGTGTGTTTAGAGTTACAGGGAAGTACTTGAACAATAATTATCTAAGGTAAAAAAAGCTCTTCATGTTAGCCAGTAAAAATTCTGTGGTATATAACCCACCCTGAAGCCTATGTTCTGTACTATTTTTTCACATTAACTGGTCTCCTTGTCACCAGTATTTTTCACGAGCTATTTATTCCAGCTGAGGTAAAGATGTGAGCTATATTTCTTACAAGAATCTTGTACTTCTCCCAGAAAGCCTTAATAAATTTCAGTCCAGTCTTGCACATTATGCGTAAAGTTGGATAACTAAATAATGCTATTTTCTTGAAATGTATTCTAGCTTATTGTTGAAGGGTGCTGGCAGCAATAACATACCACCTTGGGTTCAGGTATTGTACTCGATGAAGTTTGCAGTTGATTTTCATAGGCTTTGTATAATAAGCAGAAATGAACGCGGCGTGGTGCGGGAAGTGCTGCTAACCGTACATGCGATATCTTTTATCTCAACAGTTATCAGTTTCCTGTGCAGTTTTATCAATGAAGGGACATTTCATTCAGATTTTCACTGTCAACCCTCGGCTACAAGAGCATAGTCCATAAAATTTACTGCTAGTCTGCTGCATTATCAGCTTTCAATTCCTGTTCAAACGAAGCCGTTTCCGGTGCTTGGTGTTAATGTTTAATAGCTGGGTACCTACTACATTGAATCTCATCCACAGCTGAAATATTATTCAAATAACACTGCAATTAATGTAACCATTTAGCTACCAGTTATTTGGTGTGTATGGACGGCTGCACATAGCTAATGATTTGGCGTGGTTAAGATATTTTTTACATCCTTCAAATATCGGCATAAGGCTTACGATGTGTGCTTGAACATGACGTTACCGTGTGCTTGGAGAAGACGTGCCGTGTACCTGAAGAAGACGCGCCGTGTGCCTGAAGAAGACGCGCCGTGTGCCTGAAGAAGACGTGCCGTGTGCCTGAAGAAGACGTGCCGTGTGCCTGAAGAAGACGTGCCGTGTGCCTGAAGAAGACGAGCCGTGTGCCTGAAGAAGACGTGCCGTGTGCCTGAAGAAGACGTGCCGTGTGCCTGAAGAAGACGTGCCGTGTGCCTGAAATGAAAAATGTTTAATTTACATGTGCTTCCATTAAAGTTAGTTTCTGACACGCGTTCAATCTATTAATATGATCGCATTTTTCCTGTGCACTAGAGGCCACCGGAGTCTCTTGCCATGTTTTAGTTGTTGTTCAGTACTGGAGCTTTTCAATTGATTAGATAGCATTGATATAATGGCTTATCAGCAACCTCTTGCCTTCCCAGAGAGTTTATCGAGGCTCACAGGGGCCGAATTCTTCGAGCATGCCAGTTCTGTGTTGCAAACCTCGGGTGATAATATTCTTGTCCTGGAGCAGTTAAAATTAATTAGCCTTCAGTTCTTTGGTCTCCCTTGCTGTGTCTTAGCAACCGACACTAACTTGCAAAATTACCCTTTACTCTAAGCAATTGGTAATTTTCTACGTGATATTAATAGGTCCTCCACAGAAGCGCGTGCAATCCTGTTCGAATCGTGAAAAGCTGTTCAACTTATTTAGAACCTTGACGATTTTTGTCTTTTTAGGTTTAATTTTGCGGTGAAGAAAAAGATGTCTTTTGAGAGTTCATTATCCATTTCACTCATCGCTCACCACCGTATCCATAGCCTCATTCATCACTCACTGCCGTATCCACAGCCTCATTCATAACTCACCGCCGTATCCACAGCCTCATTCATCACTCACCGCCATATCCACAGCCTCATTCATTACTCACCGCCGTATCCACAGCCTCATTCATCACTCACCACCGTATCCACAGCCTCATTCATAACTCACCGCCATATCCACAGCCTCATTCATTACTCACCGCCGTATCCACAGCCTCATTCATCACTCACCACCGTATCCACAGCCTCATTCATTGCTCTAGACCAAAATATAGAACGCAAATTCTCAGCCAAAAGACAACTGTTCGGGTCACAACAATTCTTTCATTCAAGTAGGACACATGTGCACCGACTAAGTGGCTGTGGGATATCTGGTAATAACATCATAGAGCCGCTCTAGGTCTATATTATGAGCCTTAATCGGCTGTAATTTGTGTCAATTTGACCATATCAACCTTACTTTCTAGCTCTAGGAAAATAATTTAAAATGCAACTGGCATAGGTAAGCTTGTGTATTGATTTAACCAAGCATAGAAGTGCGCATTGTTATATTTAAGCCATTGTGATGGAGAAAAGCGCAGCACACCACAGCTCCACGGAGAAGCTCGACATGGTGCTGCGCGACCTCGGCGTGCAGCAGCGACAGATAGACGCGACGCCGTCCATGTCACTGCACATGGAGCGCAGTCCACTCTTTACGCGGCGCCACGCATCGCCGCCTCGCCAAGACGACAACGAAGCTACCAGTGCCAAGGCAGGCTCTACCGGCCCACTGCCTGACGTGCTTCATGTTTCTCAAGACGCTGTGAACAGTCGGGTCCAGCAACAGGCTGGGGACCCGGCCCGCAAGACATCGAGTCCGCCACAACTCAATGCCAGCGTAAAGAGTAGCCGTGATAGTGACGTATCTTTACGACATCCACGGCTGTCGGGGTGCAGGAACACGACAAGTAGTGAGGAATTATCTCCTCTAACCCCCATAACTCCACTCAGTCCCAGTAGTTTGAGGAGCCCTTTTCTTGTCCGCAAGACCAGCGACGGCTCTTGGCCAGTTGCTGTTGCGTCTCCGTGCCTTACACGGCAATCTTCAAATGCGGTCGTGTTTGAAAGTGCGCGGTCTATGATGCAGAGCGGTCCTGACATCGACGACCCTACCGTAGCATTTGAAGTCGCGCATTATCCTAAAAAAGTCATCACCAGAAGCATTTCGTCCACGCCTCTCCCACCTGCCCTGTGTACGAATGCCCCTGTCCCTGCCGATTCACCCCTGCTTGGCAGTCCCGGCTCACTGAGATCGCTTGACCAATCACAGGACCTGAGCTCGGTTTCTAGCGTATCCTTCACACCTGATTGGACGGACAGAGCAGATCGCGATTCAGATCACACGTATCAAACTGTCAATAGAAGTAACCGATCATCTAGAACGGCATCCAATTCCTCCCTGCACAATACATCTGCCACCTCTAGTGTGGTGGAAGATAAACGCAAAATTAGTGCGACTCGGCCACCCAATTTGCCAACAGGTCTGCCACATCGCAAGGATTCGCCGCATTCGATTACTTCAAGACCCCAAGTCGGGAACCTGCCACACCTTCCAGACGACAGATCACACGTCAGCAATGCAGCGTTGTTGAAGGAAGACTTGGCAAACCTCAATGCTCCTCCCAATTCTTGGTCAGACCGCAATCAGAATCGATATACTCTGTTCCTGGCTCGAAACTCAACCACGCTTTCCATGCTTCCGGAACACAAAGTTCTGCAGCTCTTCAGGGAACAGTACACCAAGGAGCTCGACATCCAGAAGGCCTTGCAAGAGGAACCTCCCAACTTTTCGCCGCCAGCTCGAGGCCTGGCTAAACCTTTTGGGTATGGATACTTCTTGCGAGCTTCTGTACAGTGATTTTCATCGTATCGTGGAATGTGATTGTTCATGGAAATATAAGTAAGTGATGTGGGGGTCATGTTAAGTGAAATTTTGAACTTGTTTATTATATGTATTCTTCCGACTTACCATACGAGTAGCTGTCATCTGTATGTGTGTGGGTGTGATTTTTGTTGTACTTCCTGCCACTTATGGTCACGCGGACCAAGAAAGATTTCCTTTCGGTTCGATCAATTCGTGCTTTTGTTTGTGGCAAAATAAGGCTTTTCTTGTTGACGCAATGATTATTCTATATGCTTTGTGAGAACAAGTTTCTGTCCATGTGGTAGACACACTTAAAGAATGTGGTAAACTTTTTTTATCGTGTTCGATTACTCACGAAAGTATATGGAAGATCTAAATGAACTGAGCGACTGGTAATTCTGATTCTTCCAATTTTTTCGCGTAACAAGCATGTCCCGTTTCCGAATTATTCGGTGATTTGAATCGGTGTGCGACCTTATCTAGCTTGTTTCTCGCGATATACGAGTTTGAATTTCAAGCGAAGTTTACATTCCATCACTACATTTGTAGCGTTTGTCTCTGTGGCCAGATATTAATTTGCATGTAAATGTTAAAAGAAACGCACCTTTTGAACCGTGAAAGCGGCAGGTTATGTTTTAGGGGACTATAAAATTGGATATATATATTTTTTGTTTCTTCGCATTATGATTCAAGAAGATCAGAGCACGAAAAGAACAATTTGGAATGGTAAATCTTTCCTATCAGAAATATATCCCGCGATCTTCAAACGTTGATGGTCACTCACGCTTATTGCGCTCGTTTCAAGACCTTTTCAGGGGATCAGACATTATTTGCAATATTCTTTCTAAAATCTTGTATTTCGTTGAATCAATCATACGAAGCTCATGACTCGTATGCTAACTTGATCTTTGCCAACTAGTAAACGGTTTGATGCCTTTTACTTACATATTAAATTAATTTTAAAGTGTATCTAGTTGCCTATTTCGGTACTGTTCATCGTGCATCGTACTGTTCTATACTGTGCTTCTTCAACAATTTGAATCGTAGTTAAATTGCCTTAATTGTGGAGGCTCCGCTGGTCTAAGCTTTCATGCTATGAATATCCAATGCGAGTTTCATCAAACAGACTTCGTTTATAAATAATTCCCTCCAGATATCGGACGTTGAAACAAAGTAAATTCAATGTTGATTCAACCCCAGATCTCTGTTGGGGCAATACTAATTTGATCACAATCCCCACAACAACATCTTGAAATGTTGTTGATGTTCAACTTTTCGACGTAACCAAGTTTTTGCTTGTGACATAATAAAGGAGCTATGAAGCGTTCTCTCTCCTGCGCCATTGTATTGAAACAAGTGAGAGATCCCGAAGCTTTTAGAACTCGATGCACTCAAAAGGGGAATGTTGCAATTGCAGTGAAATTTTTGTCTTTCAATATGAATCAGCACTCAAATAAATGTGTTGAAATCTATCAAAATAGTGATTACTTTTTGCTCATGTGTGCGTCATCGTGACCCTTCCGTCTACTGATGGCAGTGCCCTCAGTCTGAATTATTTTATTTATTTATAGCGGATCGGTTAGTTACGAAACCGCTACAATTCAAGAACTTAGAATGGGGATTATAATACGAATTTACCGAGGATAGTGTTTTAAGTGTATTTTGTAAAGTATGGAAGTTGCACCCCAAACATTGGCGGATCAGGCTGTTATGATCCTATGGATAACTGAATCTACGAAGAAACAAAATGTCAATCTTTAAGTAGCTCGGATGGTTTGCGAAAAAATCAAATATTTTAGAAAATTAATAAAACTGATTACAGAGATAAATAGTGTCCCTACATATTCTTCTAATGAAATTCACAAATTTTGTTCCTGAGAAGAGAAACAGATCGCAGCAATAATTTCACTAACGGCATCGATAACCTTGAGATTTATCGAGAGATTTGTCATGATCACCTTGATTTGTTGGGAGATTTGTCATGAGCACATTATGATTTTTCGAGAGATTGGTCATGAGAACCTAAGATTTGTCGGAAGATTTGCCTTTAGCACTTGCATGTATTTCTGCATCGAGATATGTCCTTAGAAACGCAAGATTGCTCGGGTTTAACTTGGTAAGGACTGACAATTTCGTGTTTGTTTGAACTATCTCAAGTGGTTAGCTGTTTTAACTTGTTTTTATGCAATTTTAACTTATACTGTTATACATAGGGGAATTTAACAAGTTATTAATATACTCTACCTCTGGACTAAGCCACTTTAACATAGTACAAAGCCATATCCAATGTTATTAAGTCCATATAACTCTAAATTAAACCATTTAAACCTGTTATTGCTGTGAGTGTGCTGATGTCTGCTGTGGCACACAGGATGTCGCTGGAGTCGATGGTGTGTACGCGCTGCAGCGACGGCTTCCAGCCTCAGGAGAAGATCGTTAATGCCAACGGCCAGCTGTGGCACACGCAGTGCTTCGTGTAAGTCTTGTCTGCAAGTTATTTATTGTTACAAATAATAATTCAATTATTTATGTACCTATTTTAATAATTTTTAAATAAATAGTTTATTTAATAATTTAAATAATTAATTTAATCTAAGATAATAATTTAATTTCGGTGTAATCATACCAAGTGTATACTCGTCTAATGTAGCCCCACTAAAGAAGAGTGTGATGCAGTCATCACCGAATATATATAGGTACACAAAAATAAACAGTTTATATGTTCAGTCATATATATAGAAAATATACCTAGTTGTATCGAAGAGATCGTAAGTTCATCAGCCAATCACTGACGGCCTTTCAAGCAAAATCCACCAATCATAGACAAGAAAACAGCGTAAGTACTGACGTTCACTTAGCGAATTTTGAAAGTATGGCCCCTGGTGGATGAGTTAAATGTTGTCTTTGCAGGTGCGCACAGTGCTTCCGGTCGTTCCCTGACGACATCTTCTACGAGTTTGAGGGGCGGCGATACTGCGAGCACGACTTCCAGGTGCTGTTCGCGCCGTGCTGCGGCAGCTGCGGTGAGTGCGAGCACGACTTCCAGGTGCTGTTCGCGCCGTGCTGCGGCAGCTGCGGTGAGTGCGAGCACGACTTCCAGGTGCTGTTCGCGCCGTGCTGCGGCAGCTGCGGTGAGTGCGAGCACGACTTCCAGGTGCTGTTCGCGCCGTGCTGCGGCAGCTGCGGTGAGTGCGAGCACGACTTCCAGGTGCTGTTCGCGCCGTGCTGCGGCAGCTGCGGTGAGTGCGAGCACGACTTCCAGGTGCTGTTCGCGCCGTGCTGCGGCAGCTGCGGTGAGTGCGAGCACGACTTCCAGGTGCTGTTCGCGCCGTGCTGCGGCAGCTGCGGTGAGTGCGAGCACGACTTCCAGGTGCTGTTCGCGCCGTGCTGCGGCAGCTGCGGTGAGTGCGAGCACGACTTCCAGGTGCTGTTCGCGCCGTGCTGCGGCAGCTGCGGTGAGTGCGAGCACGACTTCCAGGTGCTGTTCGCGCCGTGCTGCGGCAGCTGCGGTGAGTGCGAGCACGACTTCCAGGTGCTGTTCGCGCCGTGCTGCGGCAGCTGCGGTGAGTGCGAGCACGACTTCCAGGTGCTGTTCGCGCCGTGCTGCGGCAGCTGCGGTGAGTGCGAGCACGACTTCCAGGTGCTGTTCGCGCCGTGCTGCGGCAGCTGCGGTGAGTGCGAGCACGACTTCCAGGTGCTGTTCGCGCCGTGCTGCGGCAGCTGCGGTGAGTGCGAGCACGACTTCCAGGTGCTGTTCGCGCCGTGCTGCGGCAGCTGCGGTGAGTGCGAGCACGACTTCCAGGTGCTGTTCGCGCCGTGCTGCGGCAGCTGCGGTGAGTGCGAGCACGACTTCCAGGTGCTGTTCGCGCCGTGCTGCGGCAGCTGCGGTGAGTGCGAGCNTGCTGATGGTTGCAGGCGAGTCTTTATTCTGTGCTGATGGTTGCAGGCGAGTTCATCATTGGCCGGGTGATCAAGGCGATGAACAGCAACTGGCACCCGCAATGCTTCCGCTGCAACGAGTGCGAGAAGGAGCTCGCTGACCTCGGCTTCATCCGCTACATGGGGCGAGCTGTGTGCCACGACTGCAACGCCAGGCTCAAGGCGCAGAGTCTCAACAAGCACATGTGCCACAAGTGCCAGTGAGTGCCGTATGTGCCAGTGAGTGACGCATATGCCAGTGAGTGACGCATGTGCCAGTGAGTGACGCAAGTGCCACAAGTGCCAGTGAGTGCAGAGTGACACAAGTGCCAGTGAGTGCGACAAGTGCCAGTGAGTGCGACAAGTGCCAGTGAGTGCCACCAGCGCCAGTGAGTGACACCAGTGCCAGTGAGTGCCACAACTGCCAGTGAGTGCCACAACTGCCAGTGAGTGCCACAACTGCCAGTAAGTGCCACAAGTGCCAGTGAGTGCCACAAGTGCCAGTGAGTGACAGATGGGCTACAAGTGCCAGTGCGTCTTGCTTTGTTCAATGCTGAATGCACGGTATTTTGTGCAGACATTCTTGGTTCTCCTGAGTAGGAGTGTTAATTGTGTTCCAATGTGCATTGCTTGCCGTGAATGTTATTTGTACCAGAATGCCTGTTCAAATGACTTACTTTCAGTAATCCATCTGTTTTCGGGTAGATTGACCGTGAGCAATGCTATTCTAACCTGTATGCCTGGTGACGAGAGTTGGCTGCAGTAGTCGAAGGTTGTTTATGAAAATCCTCCTGGTTCCTTCTTCTAATCTTAGTATCTTAGTAAAGACTCATAAGTCAACTAGGAAATGAGATCTCAAAGCTATCAGATTTCTAGTTCACACACTACAGGCAGGACAAAATTGTACGGCCGTTGTGTCGTATGTGTCAAGGGGAATTGATTTTATTATAAGCACGTACTTATTTATAAAGTCGAAATAATATATTCCAAGTTTCAACGGATGGAATAAGCTAGCATTTGTCAGGATAATTGAGTCGAAACTTGTTTGTGACCAGAGAGTTACACTTTCCTCTGAGCATTGCACTAAAGTGTGCTCGATAAATAATCATCTAAGTCATCAGAATCTGAATTGTTCACGAGTGATGTCATGTGCATGCCGACAATTTTCACGCGTTCTCATGTGTATCATACTGGGTTGCATTTAAATCATTTCCAACTCTGAAAAATCGCATATAGTTCTTCAACAGAAAAATCCCGTTAATTATAGTTCTTTCAAGTTGTAAACATTCCCTGTACTACCATTTCAAAAATAAATTATTTGAACATGTTGTGTGCCTGTTATTTGACGATGTTGTGTACCAGCAAAATGACGATGTTGTGATGACGATGTTGTGTGCTAGCAAAATGTCGATGTTGTGTACCAGCAAAATGTCGATGTTGTGTTCCAGCAAAATGACGATGTTGTGTGCCAGCAAAATGACGATGTTGTGTGCCAGCAAAATGACGATGTTGTGTGCCTTCAAAATGACGATGTTGTGTGCCTTCAAAATGACGATGTTGTGTGCCTTCAAAATGACGATGTTGTGTGCCTTCAAAATGACGATGTTGTGTGCCTTCAAAATGACGATGTTGTGTGCCTTCAAAATGACGATGTTGTGTGCCTTCAAAATGACGATGTTGTGTGCCTTCAAAATGACGATGTTGTGTGCCTTCAAAATGACGATGTTGTGTGCCAGCAAAATGACGATGTTGTGCGCCAGCAAAATGACGATGTTGTGCGCCAGCAAAATGACGATGTTGTGCGCCAGCAAAATGACGATGTTGTGCGCCAGCAAAATGCCGCCTTGTTACAGTTCCGTGATCGACGGAGAGCCGCTGCGCTGGCGGGGTGACACGTATCACGCGTACCACTTCAACTGCGCCAACTGCCAGGTGGAACTGACCCACCAGGCCAGGGAGGTCAAGAGCAGACCAGGCTACACCGCCAACCAGCTGGTTAGTATTCTGTTCTTAAGTCGATTATATGACTTCTTAGTCCACAGGAACGCTGGTGCGCCATTTATGACATCCTTCGTGTCCGAGCCTTCAAGGGGCGGGCTTACCATCTGTTGTATCCTGCACTCCAGCTGCTGGGTACACTAATAACCATCTGTGTCCTGCCCTGCAACGCCACGCTGAAGGCGTAGAGCCTCAATAGGCACATGTCCACCACAATCAGCTGCACTTCCGCCCCCCTTGCGCTCCGTCGCCAGCTGCACTTCCGCCCCCCTTGCGCTCCGTCGCCAGCTGCACTTCCGCCCCCCTTGCCCTCCGTCACCAGCTGCACTTCCGCCCCCCTTGTCCTCCGTCGCCAGCTGCACTAATGCCCCCCTTGTCCTCCGTCGCCAGCTGCACTAACGCCTCTCTGACCCTGTCACCAGCTGCAAAAACGTCCCCCCCCCACTGTCCCTGAACCAGCTGCACTAACCCCTCTCTCTGCCCCTCAGAACCAGCTGTACTGCCTGCGGTGCCACGACAAGATGGGCATCCCCATCTGCGGGGCGTGTCGCCGCCCCATCGAGGAGCGCGTGGTGACGGCGCTGGGGAAGCACTGGCACGTCGAGCACTTCGTGTGCATGAAGTGCGAGAAGCCTTTCTTTGGCAACCGCCACTACGAGAAGAAGGGGCAGGCCTATTGCGAGACGCACTACCATGAGCTCTTCGGGAACCTCTGCTTCGTTTGCAACCAGGTCATCTACGGCGACGGTGAGATCACTTACCTCATTAGCCTTTGCTTCGCCTGCAACCAGGTCATCTACGGCGACGGTGAGATCACTTACCTCATTACCCTTTGCTTCGCCTGCAACCAGGTCATCTACGGCGACGGTGAGATCACTTACCTCATTACCCTTTGCTTCGTCTGTAATCAGGTCATCTACGGTGACGGTGAGATTCTTTACCCCATTACACTTTGCTTCGTCTGTAATCAGGTCATCTACGGCGACGGTGAGATTAGTTACCTCATTACCCTTTGCTTCGTCTGCGGCAAGGTCATGACGGTGATAATGAGACTGTTTGATCATTTGGTTCGTCTTGGTGAATGTTTCGTTTATGTTTCACCATTAGGAGTCATTGAATATGTCACGACCGATTATTTGATCGAGGCAGTCCACTACGTTAACCCAGATGTGCGAGAGATACACGGCGACAGCAACTAAATGAATTAAACATTAATGACAAGCACGCAACTCATTGCAAGTGAATTATTTTTATGTAAAAATGCATAATAATTTATAGAATTTTTCGGCCTGCACTATTTTGGCCGAGACCCATAATTTTTCACCTGTGTTCATAAAAGATTCCGAGTGGTAAATTATTACAAGGCTCAGTTTTAAGTCAGGCGTTGACATGTGTGGCTGTAATGGATGTTTGCTTATACTAACATTATTTATTGATGTGTTATAGTATTAGTAATAATAGTAATATTTTTATGATTTATTGCTGCCAATTATATTTGCAGGCTTAAGTATTTAAATTGAATTACATTGCATCGGAATTCAAGATATTTCAGAGATATTTTCTCAGTCACAAACAGTTCTGCCTTGTCACTTTTCCATTAGGATAAAAACAAATTTGAAATACTCGAGATCATAACAAATGATGTTTTTCAGTTGTGACTGCGTTAAATAAAGCCTGGTGTGTACACCACTTCGCCTGCACGCACTGCGACGTCAAGATGACTCAGAAGACCAAATTCTTCGAGTTCGATCAGAAGCCTGTAAGTTCGGACAGTCCGTGTTGTGTGTGTATTATGGCCTTGTTTTTTTCCGCATTTTAGTGATAGTTGCAGCACTGAACTGTCCGGTGACAGTTTAGTGCTGCAATAGTTCAGGGTTGCTGTTAAGAAGATTGACTATGGAACAATTCTTACCCAATGATTCAAGTTAGCATCTTGGCACGTCGTGTTCTTGGCGCCAGAGTTACTGCAAATGCTATTGATTGTTCGATTTTAAATTCGAATTGGATGTTAATACTCTAAGCTAACAGTGTATCTGCTGCTGGACGAGTCACAGAAATAATTTTCCTTTAATTATATATTTGTTCTTGGTAACGTGAACCCTTGAGTGAAGAAGATTAATTTGCTTACTTCGGTTTTGGACTATGTGTGATATAAGAGTTTTGATGACTGCCTCTACGCTGAGCAGATCTGCAAGAAGTGCTACGAGAAGCTACCTCAGGAGCTCAAGAAGCGACTTAAACGCCAGCACGACATACAAGCTCGTGGTGGCAAAGTTCCTGCTAACTGAACCTTCCTGACGACACACCAGCCACGGAACACGCCCCTAACGCCTGCTAACTCTAGAGGAATTCAATGACACTTGTTTCTGTAGCGAAACGCGGCCTATCATGCAACAAACTCAGGTGTTTGTCCGTGAATTTCCACCCGGCTTTTATACAAGGAACTCTGCCGCCACAACGCGTATGTTTGGTTGTGATGTGGCCTTCAAGAAGAGTATCTTTCTGTCGTTTTTAATTAATAATTAACATAGATCGCTCTGAGCTCTCAAGAAAATGATGCTTGACTAACATGGCATTTTTGTTTCGTGTTATAACTACCGGACATTCAGACCAACTTTTCAATTACTTCGGTCAGGCTTGTTGCCTTCTTACCATCGGTGAGTAGTTAAGCATTGTTGTGAAATCCTCAATGAGAAGCTAAATTCTAGATATTTGTAATAATTATTTAATCTCCTGCTACCTCGAGTCTTGTAATTTGAAACAACTCCCGTGTCCGCGCTTGTGTTGATCTTAAAGTGTCATGCGTGTTCTCCAACTTTACGTTCTTACAATCAGCCTATTATTGTTCGATCATATTTCAATTAATGTACATTTAAAAATATTCATGTAAATATCTCTATTACTCAATCTGCATGCTACAGAAGTTTAGATTCAAATAATTTATATATACAAAACGTATGTCGGCCTTAACCTGCGTTCTCTTAGGTAATGATGCGAACTGAGATGTTCACGATGGTAATGCCAGTATTGTTCGTTCGAACCACTCACAATTGTCCATTATTTGCTTGGATTCTTGTTCAGTGTTGTTATTTTTTGCCTCGTGCGCTGTTGTTGTCAAGTCGATAGCAAATAACGCCAGTATTGATCAAAATCATTTGCTTGAATAACTGGAAATGCTAAAATAGGTTTTCTTAAAGTACATTTCGCTGCTGTGGTGACAACTGGTCACAAAGTAATGTTGGGGAATCCAGGCGATGTTTGTAAATCAGATTTAATTTTGACTTCCAAGCGGCCTGCATAGTATTCGTTTCTAAGTGGTATACAATTCTCACTTCAGGAAACTCGGCGAATGGACAAATTAAGAAATTCCTTTTGTTGACTTATTTCATTTTATTAAATTTTTTTTTTTTGCGAAAACGGCAGTCAAGTTCATCTCCTAATAACTCGTTTTTTTGGGAAAGAAATAGACCTAACATGTTTTTTGATGCTTAAAGAATATCAATTTTGTACTTAGTACTCTATATTCTCACATCGTGTGCCTTCTTAACTCGTGCCATGTAAGTTCTTCCCGACTGCATTTAAGGCTTAGCTTAACTGATCCTAAGTGTTGTGTTCTCAGTGAAGTGTTCTTGTCGTGAATGCTGTATAACTACTTTCTTTATTATCGCACTCGCACTATCGTTTTCTTCCTGAGAGGAATCTATTTGGAATAATCAATTCCGGTTTTCCATGTTACTACAATTTCTAGATCGGAGTAACAACACTTTGGAGCACAAAGTAAAGCCGCCACCTCACCCTAGCATGGTCTTCATGATCGAGGTCGAGGTGAGTCTCCCGCATTCTGAATGCTTCTTCTCTAAAAGACTGGTTTTGGTGTTCTATTCGACATACCTTGTCACAGCCAGCAACTAAGCTCTTCCGGTTCCCGTTCGAAACTGCCGAACTTCAAGACGTAGTTCCAGTTTCGTATTTCTGCTTCCTCTTTGTGCTGTCCTTTCATGTTTCCTAAGCGGCTTCAAGCTTAGTATAGAATATGCTCGTTTATCGAACCGAATTGTCCATTCTTGGCCTAGTGGTTAAGTGATTGTTCTGTGTGCAATAATTTCTGACAATTATTTATATTGTTGATGGCTTCGGTTTAATTGCAAACTGTGCAGATTTTTCCTCCAGCTGAACGCGTTTAATAGAATCTAACGTCATTGTTATCATCCAGTATTTCATACATTAAGACATCATCAGATAGCTTCTCACAAAGTGACAATGATGTGCCGTAAAAGTTTATTGTCTGTCATTTTTATCGAAAATTTGAGACATTCGTCTTATAATTGGTCCCAGCTTTTAGATAAATTTAATAAGATTTATCGGACTTTGATGTTTTCGGATCTTTTTGGTATAATACGAACTTCGTAATTTGTGCTCATTTTATGAAGGGCAGCAGGCGCTTGCTTAATAGTTAACGAATGTTCTGAACATGACCGCTCGAGTAGCTACTTAATGTACTTCGCTCCTTGGGAGTTGAGCTTCTTCAAATGAAATTTTCTTCAATTGCGAGTCCAATCAGACTCTTGGCGAGACTTGTGTTTTTTTATTAAAAAAAAATTTGTTCACTGAACTTTCTTTCTCGTTCCCATTCTTGACCGAATGTTTATTGGTAATTCGCCATGAAACAGGTGGCCTCAAGCTTGGCTAAGCCTCACGGTTTGTGCTTTATGTCCATAATAAAAATTGAGGTATTCAGATGTGTGTTCAGTCATCATCTCATGGATAGCCAAGCTGCAGGCAACATTAATGTAAGGTTTGCATGATTTTAAAACTTAAGTGCCTAACGTTGTCGACTCACAATTGTTCCAACGAACCATCTCTAATATGCAGGTATTAAAAATAAATGTACGTTAAATGATGTGTTTGAAATGTTATACGTTTATTAAAATAAAATTCTAACCTCGGAAATTTTTCGTTTCATCCATAATATAACTAAATTACATATCTGCTTCGTAGCCAACGTGGTTGTTGAAACTGGTCCTCCTCTGTCTGTTAGGACCGCGTCGTTCATTGGACGAGATGGTAAGCACTGCGCCCTCGAGATATTAGTTCAGCTTGTAGTGTTCTCATTAGCTTTGCAGAACATTTTACGATTAAAGAGAACTTCAGTCTATCGTTTATTTCTCAGATCCTGAAGCAAATTTCTACACTCAAGGCCCATGTGATTCACGTTTCAAAGAGCAGGGGTCCGCGCCCCCACTTCAGGTCGTGTCACAGTTATGTGCTCCAGTTGAGTAATGATAAGCAACTTCCACGTGCTTCACTCGCCTGCCTCTCCGCAACCGGCCGTCGATTCCAGCAGGCTAGATCCTTCTTGGTTAACTTTCAACGACTTCAGCGTTTACGTTCATGGCTTTAAGAGTTGAGTTGCTTGATTCTTTCTTGCAAGCTTCTGCACTGTGCACAAGCAGAATAGCTCAAGGCTTTGGGTCGTCTTGGTGTGTGTTACGTTTCACAGCGACTGGCTTGTGAAGAAATAACGGCAATTTAAAGAATCAAACATTGTTGGTCAGTCAATATATTAATAAGAGAGGCAAAGAATTTTCGCTTCATCAAACGAATATCCGATTTGCTATAAACGCTTTGTATCATAGCATTTGTTATATTGCCGCATTGAACTCCGGTAATAGTAACCAAGCCATAAATTCATGTTGCAGATGGCTGAAAGTTATACGATGATTTTCAGAAGTACTTCACGCCCGACTGAAGGCCTTTGTTCTGCCTCGCCAGCAGCGGGTTGAACTGAGAACTGTACTTCTGTCTTACCGCTGGGGTCTCGACGACGCGTTCGGGCGCGTCAGGGTCCAGCCCCGCCAGCAGTCGCTTCTCGCGCTGCCGCTCGACTGCTTCTCTTGCCAGTCTTTCTTCTCGGAGTTTTGCTAGTTTTTTTCTCTGTTGCTCACGCTCTTCAGGATCATCTTCTGAGTCTGACGAAGATGAACTACTGGAATGAGGATGAGACTCCTTCGATTTTTTATGCTTTTTCTTTAACGAACAAGATTTTTTTGACTTTGAGCTTTTTGAGGATTCATTTTTTCTTTTCTTAGAATTGATTTTGCAGTTATCAGTAATTTTTCTGTCTTTTTTCCGTCTCTCCTTATGTTTTTTCAATTTCTTTTTATGCTTTCTTACAGAAAGAGTCGCGGATAGGTCATTGGACATTTGTGCACTGCTATCAACTCCAAATTGCACGAAGCCCTCGGGCTGCACACTGGATTTAGTACGTTTCCAGCCAGCATACTTGATCATATCATTGAGAGGATCCTGAGAGGTTTTGTACTTCAGTCCAACTTCCGCGTCCGCATCACCGTCGTCGGCGCTCGACTGCACCGAACACTTCTCGGTGACGTCCCTGCGGGTCCAGAGGGATGAAATGCAGCGACCTGCATCGTGGTACCACTCCTTGCTCTTGGATGCTTCCAGAGAGTCCTGACCCAGGTACGTGAGCAAGCCTATTTGCTTCTCGTACTTCTCTTTTTCAGCTTTCTCTTCGGCCTCGTGTTCTTTATTTGTGAGGCCGTTAGTGGATTCAACTCCGTTTTCAAGGTCCTTGAAGAAATTAATGTTGCCAGATTCTGTATAAATGTCAGCCGACGGCTTGCTGATTTCCAAACTGAAGGAGTCCAAGGAATCATTGCACGGTTTCTTCTCGTCGTTGGCTCGTCTCTCGTCATGCGCTGCGTTAGGCTTGCCAGGTCCCACAAAGTTGATCTGAGGAAGAGACACATCACCGCCACCGCTTGCCCCACGAGCTCGGCTTCGTAGTAGCGCAGTTCGGGCTTCTTGTTCCTGGAAAATTCAATGACGTTATTAGTAGAGAAGACAACCTTAGAACACGAGCGAGGCATCTGTCAATTACTACAGCAAAGAAATGACTACACTAGTGATGTCGTGAATTGTACTGATAATGAATAAGAATAGTTTGGACTTCTACAACAGCAGTTTAGGTTCAATAAATATAAAATTATGCACTATGCAAAATAAACCACAAGTAATATTTTGATCATTGAAGTCACAAAAATACAAGATCTCTCAGTGAAGGCGGTCTTGGGTAAGGTTGAAAAATTAAAAATGGAACTATATATATATGCACTGGCACAACTGAGAACCAAACTAACTTCATTATGATATACAAAGGAAGAAAAGTTGGAATAATGGGAGATTAAAGAACAAATTATGGACAGTAAAGTAAGATGAATAAACCTAAAATGTAGTATCAAATGTGAAGGCAAAACACATGATGTCCAAGTAAAATTTTATGCTTTTAGGAAAAAGAGCATTCCAGAATCAGAGGGAAAGGTTTTATTTGTCATAAAACTTGGTAATGAAAACTTTTCCAAGGCATGGAGGACAAGTTCCACAAGAATGAAATCATGCTATAGAACCAGAGAGAATTTACAATGTTGAAATTATTCTAGCTGAATGCATGACAGGTTATTTAGAGAACATAATTTTAACTTCATATTTACTGTACATTGCACCTTTAGCATCAACAAATTTTTAGGTGCAGCTGTAGTGTACAACAGTGTTCATCCATCTGATATTAACATTTGCAACAGCTGGTGTGAGACAAGGTAATATTTATTGAGAGTGTACTGAACTTAAAGTTGCAAGCAAAGACCATAAATACTCTCAACTTGACTTGCTTTTAGTTTTACTTTTCTTCCACTTTTACAGACATATTTGCAGCAAGCAAAATAGGTACTGAGATTAAAAAAGAGGAACTTGGAGAAGCAACTTAAATTGTATGTAATTGAATGCTGAAAATTTACAAGTCTTCAGTATAAGAAACAGAACAATTTGCAAATTACAAAATATTGAACTGATATAAAGTCTTACTGCAAGTTTTGCACGCCTTTCCCGTTCTTTCTCTTCTTCAGCAGCTTGAGCTTCATCTCGCCTCACTCTTGCAATGTTGTCCTTGGTTCGAACATGCCACCTAAAAATTAATTATGAATTTACACATGAATACTAGGTGGTTTACAAATAATGCAATAACACAATTTTAACAAATTGTTTCTGATGACTGAGTTTTTCACAAGAAAATACAATTCTCAAACATTTTAAATTATTACTTCTGCATGTGCCAATTTAAAAATGTAAACAAATGCAAGAAGCACATACTATCTGGTATGAGAGCTTATGAGCTTCCAACCATAGGTGTATGTTGGTGCATTTTTTAAAATTAAGTGAAGCCCAGTGGCAAGATTCAGTTAAGGACTGGGCATTCGTACTTGGTCGGATGAAATCAAAATGTTGATAACATCAGCAGACAATTTTTATTTTCAATCAATTAATAATGCAGTCATGATGTTAGCAATTCAATCTGATGACTGATGTATGATTCATACAACGGTAATTAAGTTAGCCATGCATTCAAGATTTCAAGTTCCTTAATGGGTTATTTGTTCTCAATTAAAGCTCTTAACCTCACCAATATCAAAAATTAATTTCAATTCAACTTACAGCATTAAAAATACAGTAGTCATATCAATGGTCTAGCTATGAAATAGAATTTGATTTGACTATCACATAATAAAACAACAGTACCATTAAAAATTGATTTCAATTCAACCTACAGCATTAAAAATACGATAGTCATATCAATGGTCTAGCTATGAAATAGAGTTTGATTAGACTATCACATAATAAAACAACAGTATCAAAAATTGATTTCAGTTTAACCTACAGCATTAAAAATACAGTAACAGGTAGTCATATCAATGGTCTAGATATGAAATAGAGTTTGATTTGACTATCACATAAAGAAATAAGTGTTTAGCTGAAATTAGCTCTGCAGCCTATGCATGTGCACATTGGAATGCAGAAGAACTAAAAAAAAGAATAATAGTACTATTGTATCATTTCCTTCTAACACCTTCTTTAAACATTTTTGATGGGCCATAAATGAATAAATTTTGAAAACTAAACTTTAACTCTTTTGCTGGCAAAATAGCATATATGTTCACTTAAAATCTACATCCATGTCTATGATTGAGTCATTTAAGTGGATGAAAGATTGAATCATTGACAATCAAATGTGCTTACCGTTTCTTTGGCAGTATATTCATGATGAGGCTCTTTTTTAATGACAATAAAAACTTGTGGTAACAAAAGAACCTATTAGCACTAGCCTGATATCTGCCAGAAAGAGAAAGTAAAGCAGCAGAATCAGAACTCTACCAGATTAGGTTGATGCTCCTGACAGACAGTGACAGTGACACATTATGGAACAATGAAATTAGTCTTTGTGACCATACACTTTCTGCAGCCTGAGAGGCTGAGAATGAGATTGTACAAGACGTAAGAGATGCCAAAGAATGAGCACATATATGATGGCAGTGGAGGTGGGCTCACTGGGCTGTGGCCTGTGGGGATCAAATGTTCTGCATGAGAGCGAATGCTTTGAGTGTAAATGCACAGATATTCATATACAGGTGGAATGAAAGAAGTGGTGAGATTTGTTTTATGTTTGAGTTTTGAGGAGAGGTAAAATGTGACTCGGTGTGATGTTGGAGTGCAATATATATGCTCTCAACATTTCCAGTCTCTCCCTTCCAATATGGGAGGGAGAGACTGGAAATGATGAGAGTGATGCAGGATGAGAAGGGTGAGGGACTCACTGAGGTCTGAGGGTGATGGTGTGAATGTGTTATGTGTGCAGTGTGATGTCTGCGCTTACTCAGTAGCTAGTCTGGAAAAGTCCTATTTTTGTCTGAAATATCGCGGCTCTAATATCATATAATTTCAGTAGGTATGAAATCTCGCGGCTCGAATGTCATAAATTTTTGTTTGATTAAAAAATCGCGGTTTGCACTTCGCAAACATGTCATTTCATAAAATTTTCAACTTCCGCAACTTTGTAAATAAATTCGCATTCGCACCTCGTAAATGGCTTTTCATGGCCGAGATATGGAATTCACGGCTCGGTGAAATAGAATCACGGCTCATAGAAATGGAATCACGGCTGGCAAATCCATAAAACCACGGCTCGAAAAATTCAGTCGCGGCTCGCCAAGTAGATACATTCCATACTAGCTCAGTAGTCAGTAGCGACCTTGTAATTTCTACTGAGCACAATGTGTACTCTTCTTTCAGTAGATTCCTCTTGCTTATCCATGAGTGACGCGCACAATTAACAATATTGGGATTTTCTCTGTTGCTTGACGTAACGTTCATGCCGAGGCCGATTTCTGACAACCTGCAAACCTGTTTCTAGTTGCCACTTGCCTGGAACGTTTTTTTTTGAGGCGGAACGCTTTTTTTTAAGTGAACCTCTAATCTTAGATTTCCACTCTGCTGCGCAAATGGGAGACAAATGGACTATGATGATTTGATAGGTAGTGGGCCTGTCAGGCAGTTGGCAGGGGTGAGTGTGACTGCTGCTATGACTGAGGTCTGAGAGTAGGAGCAATATCTGAAGAGTGCATGGAGTCATGATGGAGAATGAGGGAGAGGAGGAGCCGGGCTAGGGCCGCTTAACCCATGACTTTGAGAAGTGTTTTTGGGAATGGTGCCAGACTGCCAGCCGCCAGGATCTATGAGATCGGTCAATTCTGCCCACTGGACTGGTGCAGCCATCAGCCATGACACACGCACTTATTTTAAAAAACGAAATTTTCAGCACGTCTTAATTCGTCAAAGGCTAAATGCACTCTCTGGTATTCTTGCTGTAACAAAATTGTGTGCGTAGGCATCGGGGCGTAGGGCCCCTCTCGGATTTTTCAGAAACGATCCGCGGGGAATGAAACTATGAAAGGCTGGAAAGTCGCTACTTTCCAAAATTTTAGAGACCATTTAATTCAGCTATCAATTAACCTAATTTTTTTGCAACACCATAATTTAACATTGTTCAGGTCAACTAAAATAACTTCACCAACTTCCAGTCAATTATTTTAGCCAGAGAAGCTGAGTATAGTGTAATTGATAAAAAAATGCAAGCAAACGTGCTGTAAAAAAACGAGATGTAACAAAAAATTATTTAATGAGTAATTTTAGGGTCGAAACGCACGTTTTCATCGAATTTATTAGTGTAAATTTTCAGTAATTTTTCGTCATGCGTCCATTCACCATGCGTCCATTCTTAACTTGGAGCTTATGTGCTCCAACTTGAATCATTGGATAAAGGATTAAAGTAAAAGTGGGTTCATCCACGACGTCGTATATTACGCCTAAACAATATTCCGTGGTTAATAAATCTTAAGGTTTCATGTATGATTTACTCAAGGTTAAATGTATCACCTATTACTCATATTAAGTCTCAGCTTCATGTTACGTTGAGAACGCCTGCAACTAAAATCTACTAAACCAAAACGCCTCCAGTAACATCTCACATGCGGCAATCGTGTATACAGAAAGTTTTGAACATGATGGTCGACATTAATACATTTAAAATATGTAGTTAGTTAGTTAGTTGAGTGGCCACATGTTTACTAGCGCTTCAGCTATTTAGCTATCTCGCACCGAAAGTCATGTTGAACATCACCAAAGAGGTGGAAGGTCTCAATTATCAAAAGTTTCTCGAATCAAAAATAGGTCATCACCCACAAGGGGTGGAAGGTCTCAGATGTCCAGCCTGCTGAAGCTGGCTCGAAAGAAGCAGCGTTAGCATCCCAAAGAGACGAAGTGTCAACAAGGAGGGACAGGTGAAAAGCAACAGAAACGAAGACACTCGAACAAGAGGTCGCTTACACGGGACGTCGGCCACCCACACGAGAGAGACAGAGAAGGGAAATGTAAGGAATCCTGCCTACATAATAACTTAATGTAATGTATCCTACCTACTACATAATAACTTAACCCCCACAACTGAGATCTGCAGTCAGACACCGCGAGCTCAGCGGTAGGGCGCTCAGGAACAATCCCCCTAGGAGCGTGGAATCCCATAGGACTTCTGACGCGCACAGACACGCGTCAGAAGTTTGTGCTTAAATTTAGTTTCCTCAATGAAATTTAGACTAACTTTAACATGTTCTTGGCAAAAATCGTCAAAAAATTAATAAATATCGCTGGGGCACAACTTAATTTTTCACGTGAACTCGTGTGACCTATCACTTGTGATTCTTTGTGACCAAGCAACGATGCCACGGTCTACTTAGCCGCTAAAATATCCTTCGCAGTTCCATTAGATGAAATCCAATAACCATCGACATAAGTAGCAGACCTACTGTGGCAAATTTTAGTAATTTATTCAGGATAAAGAAAGAGCATATCAAAATTCTTTCTTCTGCCCTAAACGGATAATAATCGAAAGATCAACAAGCAGCGGCGTTAACATGTCAGACGAAGTATTTTTTCTATATCCATGTGGATCCAAAAATCCAAAGCGCTGTTCAATTGTAGGGCAACAACATCCTAAGTGTCCATGAATTGAAATTCATTTGAGATATAAGCCATACCCATATAATATTGGAACGATTTGCTCTCATTCCTGAGATTATCAAGCTTAACAACAGGATGAATTAGCTGCAGTGGATAACATCTCAATACCGAACGTCTATGCTACGTACACAACAGATAAACTAACTGTCGAGTCAGCGCCACGACAGCAATCATTAATTGCCAAGTCTTAAGAAGATCAGAATTTTAGATCTAATGAGAATTTTCTGAAGACTGGCTAAGCTATAACAACATTACTCAGAGGCAGATGAATGTTAAGTGAAGCAAACAAGTATGGACAAAAAGACTACAGCTAACATTAATAGTTATAACAATGAAAATTACACAGATAGCGTCAAAGGAACACAGTTAGGAACCACTTTATACAATTCAAGCAGAACATAACTATCTAACTACCGCAACTAGCTGGTAGTATTGAGAGGTAAGCGTGACAAGGGACATTGCAACTATTCACTGAAATCCTAAATCTTACTAGTAATAGCCTAGGTGGTGGCTGGCAACTGATGACTAGATGGTAGTAACGCTGCTTAATACTGCCGTAAAGCTAGGTGCCACTTTGACTAGACGGTATATTGACTAGACAGGATATTGGTAAAGTAGGAAGCAATTTATCAATTAAAATTCTACAGGATCTAACAAGAGCAACTAGTATAAGGGCGCGAGTTCGGTTCAAGACATCACCTTGATCCAAAACGAGTGAGAGGTCCAAGTGGCATAGTTAAAAAATTGTTTTGCACCGCCTTGCGCAAAACTTCATATCTTAAAAATTCTAACCAATAATTAAGAAGAAAACGAGTGATGAATTCAATCATCAGAGCTTTAATGAAGTTGATGCGCGCCATTATTTTTTAGAGCCTCATTGCTGGCGATTGCACTGTTGTGAGACCAGCTTCAAATATACAACTTTGAGATCTGCAAAACAGTATAATAAATTAAAGTTTCTTGATACTAAACATAACTTCATCATATAAGAATAGCAGAGAAAACCTCTCCTCCGTAAAAACATTAGACCATTCGAGTTTCCAGAACCATTTGAATTGGAACAAAAATTTGGATCCGCACCGAATTTTTGTCACAACAAAGCCGACATGTTGACCTTGTCCAGGTTTAGATGAGGTAAAGTTTGTACTCCTTGCCGTCCGCGCTGGCGTAACATCAGTCGTCCACGCAGCTCGTTGATCCGCTCCTGAACAAAATAAAATTCCTTAAAGGAGTTCGGTTGTTGGATAGAATGAAGAAACCTAGGAGACTGAGACGAATTGATCTTTCAAGAAAATCTCTGAATCTCGGAAAACAGGCGCCTAAAAATTTAAACATTGGGTCGAAATTAATGCAATGAAAAAGACAAACTACCTATACCAACGATGAAACATGGAGGAAGTTTGACATGAATCCCTGAAAATTAACGTGGGCAAAGGGCAAAGTATTAAAATAATATTATGAATTCAAGCCAGGGTCTTAATAGCAGGTCGTAACTCACGCGTATGGCGGCGGGGCGGGGCGGGTGAGCGTCGCGTAATCCTCGAAGCGCCTGTAAAAACGCAACCAATATTAAGGGGAGCGTCTACCCTAAAAATTATCTCGGCTATTTACAGTCAGATCACTCTGAAACTTGGTACACATATGTAAAATAGAAAAAAACTCGCATTTTGTTCGTGTGAATTTTTCGAAAAAAATGAAAGAAAACGTGAAATTCTTAGAAAACGGCTATAAAAGGGGGTACTGTAGAAATGGATCTAGTCCTAGGATTTCCAAGCTACAACATCGAGACACATATCATTCGATGCGTGAGGTCATCATCTACAAAATGTTCATCCCCTTTTTTTAAAATTCCAATTTTTGTGGAAGTGGGGGGCATTTTTCCAAAATGTTCGGAAATTTTTCGATTTTCCCCCCGCCACCCCCCTCTTTTTGCAGAATAAAATTCAAACTATAATGAAAGTGGAAAAACCGGGATGAACATTTTGTAGATAGTTTATTTGCAAATTGAATGATATATGTCTCATTGTTGTAGCTTCAAAACTCTAGGAGGAGATCGGTTTTCCGTGACAATAAGTCTGAATGTTGAGGAGAGCGCGACAAAGTCCCGCGCGCATCACAATATGCGCTCAATGTAGCATAGATTCCAAACTAAACGTTTCTGGAGCTTGATTCCACTCGAGGATGATGGGAGCAACTATATGCGCATCTCTCCCTACAAAGCCCGGAGGCACACTGAGTCAGACCTCACAAAAACACTATATTTGTAGTGGTGGACAGCGAATTATCTCGTAAATGATTTAACTGTTAGATTTCGGACTTTGATTATGTTCAGCTCGCCTTTTTTATTTACCTACTAGAGATGTTTGTTAACGTAGGATGTGAACTTGAATTTCTCAATTTAATATGAAGTGTATCAGTGTTTCATTACAACCCTCTCTTTGTATTTTCCTTGCCGTAACGCTTCCAAAAAGAGAACCTTATTCACGTGCCAAATCAAATGCCACTCGGCAGACTACCTGACAAAACGATAAGTAATGAATACCGGTATCTTGAACCTGAACGTAACGTAAATTTGGTGGAGTAGATCACTCCGATTCACCCAACTTTAAAAGATATGAGACGATAGGAAACGTCGTCTCTCTCACCATATATATATAGATTTTTTTAAAATCCCAAATTTAATCATCATCACCCTCATCACAATGATCTCTCTAATCACCCTCATCACAATGATCTCTCTTATCATCACAATAATCTCAGATGTGAGCGCTGACAGTCCCTAACCTCGGCGTGCTTCGCGCCAGCTGCATGGATGAGTCGTCAGCGCTGCTGCTGCTGTCGGGGCCCGCGTCGCTGCTGATGTCAGGCGCCGTGTCGTAGCCGTTGTCAGCGTCGCCAGGCAGCGACGCGCCACACGTCAGCTCCGAGCGCCGAGATCTGTCGGCAACAAAACCCGTCAACTGTCAACTCACGGCATCGGCTCTTCGTCTAGTGAAGAGGAATCTCGCTACTACGCATTGAGGTAGGAATAGCATTGTGGTATGAATAGCATTGAGGTAGGAATAGCATTGAGGTAGGAATAGCATTAAGGTAGGAATAGCATTAAGGTAGGAATAGCACTGAGGTATGAATAGCATTAAGGTAGGAATAGCATTGAGGTAGGAATAGCATTGAGGTAGGAATAGCATTGAGGTAGGAATAGCATTGAGGCATGAATAGAATTTACGCCGGTGGATGGGCGAGTAAAGAAAGGCCTTAACTGTGCGTCTACTGAGGCAGACTCTCGTTACTAAGTACGAATAGCATTGACGGTAAATCCATACGTGAACAAAGGCGTGAGCATTTCTGGCAATACTGACTCTCGGCATCAGGACTTCAGGTCCGAAAATCATTGATAGCGGTTGATTTTTACGTAGAATAGAATTCTTCAACGTAAATGAATCAGGGAGCCAGCAGCGCGGTAGAACCTCGGGTGATCGTCTTCTCCACGCAATTATTAATGAGTTTTTTCCATGACTTGGTGATAACTTTGCATCGATATAGAAAAAATAGTTTTTAATTCAATGAATTAACGCCGCGGTTTTAACAGCATATCGATGTCAAATGCGCGTTTGTAGAGTTCAATGGTTTAGGGCGATAAACAGAGACAGCAACATCGGCAACAATATCACTTCACTCACTGGTGTTAACAAGTTACTGGCATCATACGACTGATAGTGAGTTAATGGTGCTGCCGCACACGCGGAGCTTGATGTGAGCGGAAGAGTTTAAACTTTCCATTGCAGAGTAGCATCCTCATTAATATTCATCAAGGAGAGCTAATTTTAGACATATTCTTGACCCGTGGTAGGTTGCCCTGGATATAACTGTTATAAAACTATTATATAATCACTGGGAAACTTATTTCTAACAGTTATATCCAGGGCAACCTAGGGGAACCTATTGTATGTATGCGGTATAATTTAAGGAGTCATCTGTCAAATTTACGTAGGTAACTATTTGAAGGAGAGGGGGACAACTAACTCCACTCAGCCGTTCTTAGTATTTTGAGGAAATTTTCCAAGCGGACATTCGACACGACGAATTCAAATCTCGCTATGGGTACATTTGAAATGTTTCTCTGCTAAAATGCACACTCATATTCCCATTCCCTTGTTATTAGAATGAACTCCGAAAGTTTTTTTTTTTCAAACAAACGTTTGAAATAATCCAGAAAGACTTTGGAAAAAATATCATAAAAGTTCGTGCTTTCAACAACCATCGTTGGACACTGCGCACAGAGTCATTGAAAAACATATAATTCCCAATACTAAGAAGATCGCTTCTTCAAAAATGCGACGACACATTTTGAAAAACTCCGTTGAAGTTCAGTGACCCAAACACTAGGGTTTAGCAGGGGTTTAGTGACCCCAACCCTGGGGTTCAGTGACCCCTTGGTAGGCCGCACCTCAAGACAGGCCGTTGCTCCATAGGTTGCAGGCTGTGCTGGGGGGTGCGGCCCTTGGCAAGCTCCAGGAGCGTCGCTCGCCTGCAGGAGGAAGAGTTTAATGAACATTGGACATTGAATTGAACATAGAAACCAGGTTGAGTTATCACTACAATTTGAGGTGCATATAACCAAAATTAGTTGATTACGGCCAAATGGGAATTAAATTACGTATATTCTGAACTGAAGTTTTACTTCAATACTAATACTTCAATAGATTAAAGAGATACCAATGCAAATATTCTAAGCCAGGATTACTGGTTGGTTATTCAAAGCTTACAATATCCGACTGCATGGAAGCGGTTAGTTCAACTTTACTAGGGACAAAATGGCGGGATTGGGGTACGGACGTGAGGGACGAAGTCAGCCGCGGGCTCCGTCCCTTTGATGACGTAGCCCACGTAAGCCGCTGGGATAACTTGCAAGTCAGTTGATATAAAACAATAACATACCGCTGATAACATGAAAATAATTCTAAAGCTGTGAAGCACCTGCCCGTAATAACAGAAAAAAGTACAACCCCCCACCTGGGAAAGCCGTCGATGAGTTCGTCGACGTAGGCGGTGGCCGTCTCGTCCCTGGGGAGGAGGGCTAGAGTAAGAAGATTTCGCTAATTATTTTATAATTATTATTTACGCAAATTATTCAGAATAAAGCGTCATAAATGGACATGAATTAATAGACGTGTATCCACCACAACAAGAGAGAATGGCACTTGAATTTCTGACAGTGATTTGACATAAGAGGCATGAATGAGATGAATGGGCGCAGGTATAAATGATATAAATACAGGCACGAATGATATGAATGCAGGACATAAATTAAAAAATTTAATTCATGGAACAACGAACACAGTGCAGAAGAATAACAACTAAGACAAAGTGTGGAAAAAATATCAACGGATCAACAGAGCTATGCTCAAAGCGTTCAAGTGCATTGCACCATGGCACTGAACACAATAATGCGCCATGAACAGTTGACACTTTACAGTAGTGGTAGAATGGTTTGCTAGCGCGTCAGCTATCAACCTATTTCGCAATGCAGATCAAAAGTTAACATCGCCAGCGAGGCGGAAGGTCTCAATTATTCGATATCTCAAGTTAATCATCACCCACAAGGGGCGTAAGGTCTCAATTGTCCAGCCCGCTGAAGCTGGCTAGAAAGAAGCAGCGTTAGCATCTCAAAGAGACGAAGTGACAAGGAGGGACAGGTGAAAAGCAACAGAAACGACGACACTCGAACAAGAGGTCGCTTACACGGGACGTCGGCCGCCCGCTCGAGAGAGACAGAGATGGGAAATGTAAGGAATCCTACCTACATAATAACTTAATGTAAGGAATCCTGCCTACATAATAACTTAATGTAAGGAATCCTACCTACATAATAACTTAATGTAAGGAATCCTGCCTACATAATAACTTAATGTAAGGAATCCGGCCTACATAATAACTTGACCCCACAACTGAGACCTGCAGTCAGACACCGCGAGCTCAGCGGTGGGGCGCTCAAGTAAAACCCCCTAGGAGCGCGAAATCCCATAGGACTTCTGACGAGCACAGACACGCGTCAGAAGTCCCCCCTGAGGGGTTGAACATCAAATATAGATGATATTTCCCTGCCACGTTGTTATTAATAAATAAGTGATAGAAGTTACTGTGAGAGCGGGGCACAGCAGAGAGCGACGGTGAGAAGCGTCACTAGCAGCAGCATCACCACCACCGGCACCACCACCGTCTCCACCACCGCCCCCGTGTACGACTGCTGCGGCACCTGAGCATCACACAGCTTCATCACTTACGTGGCACAGCTTGAACACACAGCGCCGTCCCATGCAGCACATCTTCATCACACATGCTACACAACTTCATCACACACGTATTGTATTAATTTCCCTTCATTAAATTCATCACTGCTCTACAACGTATAGTAGGTATATATAGTATCTACAGTAGTATCTGCCTCGTGCTCGGGTATCCAGAACTCTGTATATGTGTGTGTGTAGTTTGATTCGAGTTTCAGTCAAGCAATTTTTGAGGTTCAAAACAAGCTTTCGTCTCGAGTAATCACCGTCTCGCTGGAGTAATGAAAGTAGCAGTGCTGTAGGTTCTTATATACATTTAGTATGATGCCAAAGTATAATTATGCTTACAGGACCGAAGGCATTCAAGGTTAGAAAAAAAAAACGAAGACAGCTTAGGATCTAGCGCCAAATTTCAAGCTATACAGCAATCAAATTAGGGAAAACCCCATTCTATAAGTAATGAAATAGAACATATAAATTTAGTTATATAATAATATTAAGAAATTCAATTTCTAAACCTTATAGGAACCGCGCGGTATGATTTCTTTCATTCTACGCACTCAAGAGCGTCAGTGATAACCCTCTTGTTAAGCCAAAAAATGAAATATTTTATTTTATCTCCAAAAAAAAGTCAGACAAAAAGCTACACAGAGTTCGTGAAGTGGCTACCTGTGTCAGGTCTTCCTGCCTCTACTCGGTACTCGGACTTTAACTAAAAACCCTTGGACCCTCAACTCAAGCAATCCTCAGAAGATGTTGCGGTGGTAACCAACGATAGAACATTGAGATAATTAAAAAGAACCATAAATAAATCATGGGGCCAGTCAAAGGTAGTTGTGACACCTGCGAGCGCAGCATGAGGGGCAGGAGAGCGGCGTGGCGGTTGATCAGGTCGGCGGCGACGTCAGGCAGCGCCTCCTGCAGACGGTGGCTGGACGCGTCCCCAGGGGCGGCCCCCAGCCGCCCCTCTTGCCGCAGCGCACCGCCGTCAAACTGCCACAATGGAACGCATGTCATTAGTCTGCTTAAATTGTAAGTAATATCTTACAAGTAATGACAACGTCCAAGTTCCGCCATTATAATGTATCCATACTTGCCAGAATCCGACGTGATTTGTATCTAGTCTCGTCGTGTGCAGGCAATTTGAAGCATTAAATATGCGCTGAAAAATTACTCTTTTTAAAGACAACACTTCTAAAGAATCCAGTGTCTCCGATGTTACACATGTACAATTAATTTCTAGTTTTATTATCAAATATTAAAAAAATTAATTTTGAAATTTATTCTAAAGTTTGAAAAAAATTAAAAATTTTCAAAATTATTTATTCTGTCAATTGATACATGCATTGCCTCCGAATTTACGCAAGTGTGCAAGATTTCAGATCGATTTTACAGGTAGAAATGCGTTAAATATTGTTTACAAGATTTGTAGCAGACAGACAAACAAACAACAAGAAGTGAAGTTAAAAAGATGTGTTGTAAAAATAAGTGAAAGATACCGAAATTTTATATGCTGTACTTCTGAGATGGGTTTTGTTCATCAAGAGTATAAAAGAAAATTAAACGCAAAGCAAACTCACCATATGACTCTTCATCATAAATGTTTCGGAGACAAGCTCCTTTGTCAGTTAAAAAATTTGACATTTTCTCGTCTTTTAAATTCTTGCTTGACGAAACTTGGCTTACAACACAACCCTAGCATAAAAATTTGGCATTTTTTATTGCTCACTAGTAGTATTAATATGATACAATAGAAACAGCCATGAAATGAAATTAATTGCAGAATTTCGATGGGCAGCAAAAATGTTCCCATTGAAAAAATTGAATTACTCGCCACTAGCACGAGAATACCGTATGTACAGCTTCTTCTTCGAAATATGACAGCTTTGATTCAGAGATATCCGCAAGGTTCGCATATTCTTTGACGCCAAAAAGTTTACATTTTCCATACACTTAATTTAAAAGAAAAATCTGTTTCAAATTGAGTTAAACTTAAAGATAATTCATATCATGACTTAATTACTTGAAAAGCACTAAATATTTCCTAATCAGTAATTTAATTTTAAACATTTATTTTCGAAGTTTATCAACGTCTTTCCTGATACTTGAAATTTTATCACGTTTGATAGACCATTTATTTCTGAAATTTATTAACATGTTTCAATAGATTATAAAAGTTTGAAATTAAAAATATGAAGTAAGCTTATTTAGCAGAAGCACCGACCAGCCTGAAGCTGCACCAGTCCACAGCGAAGCCGCTGGCTCTGAAGTATCGCTCGTACGACGTCTTCTTGAAGTAGTGCGGACATGGCGACCTGCAGGCAGAGGTTTTCTCTCATACACAACTCGTGTGTACAGTAGCCGGGTACACTTTATTCAACAAATTATAAGAAATTTTAAAGAATGTGCAAGACAATATGAAGAAAGCTGGAGTGATTGATGGTAAGATCGAAGTGGATTGATTGAAGTGGACTGACTGAAAAAGATTGAAGTAGATTGCTTGAAGTAGACTGATTGAAAAAGATTAAAGTAGATCGATTGACACTCCAAAGTTATGTAGGACTATTTAGAAGGAAATTTAAATAGTTACTTAAATTTCACTAGCCAGGTATATACATTATTGTTAGGAAATTTATAAGAAAACCTAAAAATGTACATTGCAGCATGAAGGAAGCTAAGTTAAGAACAGAAGTGTTAAAAATATGAGATAATTTTATATTTAGAGATTATAAAATAATAAATACCATTACATTATCACTCCATGTATAATGCATAATAGGAGAAAATACAGAAGCGTTATTAAATGCGGTCACAAACCTATAAATAAAACTAAACCTATGTACACACGATTACATACAATAACAGAAAAATTTGAACACTACAATGAAAGCAAAACCAATGCTTTACCGGTTAACAGAAATGCGTATCGAAATATGGGACGCAAGAAGACTTTTGTTGCCAACACAATTACGTTATTGTCAAGTAGAGAACTGGGCTCTTAGAGAGTGACAGTCAGGCACCGAGTGTGGCTGACAGAGAACTGAGTTCTTCAAGTCTGCCAGTCTAGCAACAAGTCTGCCAAACTTCTGACCTGTTCAGGAGGATGGACACTTCGCTCTGCAGTTGCAGCAAAGCTTCCGAGAAGGGCCGGTCGCTCCCGAAGCTCACGTAAACTCTGAAGACAAAACGTGGTCATTAAAATGATGACATCAATGAATGCAATACAATTCATCAACTGCTGTAGGTACCTACTAAGGTTAACATAGATAATCGCTACTGTGTGTGTTTAGCCGAGAGAATGATAGGTCATACCTTTAACCGTTATTAAACCTATAACCTCATCTAGGCTTTTGATCCGATTAGTTAAAATCGCAAAAAAATTTCAAAAACCTTGGCGTCGAGCCTTCTCTAGAGTCAGCTGAGGAGCCCCAGGTCTGATCTAGTGTCAGCTAAGGGGGCACTTACCCCTCCTTGACGTCGGGGCGCAGGGGTACCCTGTGGCCCAGGTATGATCATCTAGTGTCAGCTAAGGGGGCACTTACCCCTCCTTGACGTCGGGGCGCAGGGGTACCCTGTGGCCCAGGTCTGATCATCTAGTGTCAGCTAAGGGGGCACTTACCCCTCCTTGACGTTGGGGCGCAGGGGTACCCTGTGGCCCAGGTATGATCATCTAGTGTCAGCTAAGGAGGCACATACCCCTCTTTGACGTCGGGACGCAGGGGCACCCTGTCGCCCAGAGTGGCGGCAGGCATGAGGCCCGTGATGACGACAGCCCCGGGGCTGGACCTGCGTTGAGGCGGCTCATCTGGTCTGCTCCATTTACCAGCTGTTGAAAATGAATTATTTCAATCAAATTTTCCTAGAAAATAAATGATTAAAATTGAATATTTACAAAGAACCAACATGAAAAAAAATAATTACAACAATTAGTAAATTGATCGTCTTATAGGAGTCACTTATGAACCTGGGGTACCGAGCTAGGGCCAAGTGTCTCGGATATCAATACAATGAGCATTATTTCAATCAGCAAGCAGAGAGCTCATTTCAAACTTTCACTCAAATCATAGATACTTCATAAAAGAATAGGAGAAAATTAAGATTCATCTGACATGATATAGAGTATATATAACCTGCAGGTAACACATCTCGTATGCCGTGGAGGCGCCAGCTGCCGGCAGCAGCGCGCTTGCCTGCCAGGGGGACAGCAGCCTGAGCCATGGCGAGCGGCGCCTGCAACACTCCAAAAGTTAGGTAGGAAATTGCAGAGACTAAATTAAACTTTGGCATTGGAGATCACAGAGACTTGGCGCAGCAAGAACTGAGCCACGGCGAGCGGCGCCTGCAACACTCGAAGAGTTAGGTAGGAAATCGCCGAGACTAAATTAAACTTTAGCATTGGAGATCACAGAGACTTGGTGCAGCAAGAAAACGTCTCGCGGAAGAAGCGTCAGGAAATTATACTTCTGACTTTCAGTGAAACAGACAGAGAAAAATAAACTTGACGAGGGTAAAGGTTTTTGGCAAAATTATTCTGAAACACTCAAGACCAAGGTCGTGCTGCCAAGTTATGGACTTCTTTGTCAAGCACAGAGTTGGTAACGCTGTCAGCTAATCATTGATGGCTTATCAGGCTAAATTCTCAAATCACAAACAAGTAATTGGCAGCTATGTGTACTTAGTCTGTGGACACTGTTAGTTAGGCCTCTGACGGCTGGTGCGATAGGTCGTTGTTCACTCGTGACTGAAGGCTATATCCAGTCATGGCGAGTTGGGTTTTGATTACGGAATACATCAATTCTATTGAAGCAGCTTCAACAGAATACAACCCCAAATCTTGATGACTATTTCCCGCAGCTGTAGAGGACCCTTTTCTCCAAGAGCCAAAACCCTTAGTATCAACTTGTCACATTCCAATGGCAGTAAATGTACAATAACCAAAGAAAACTTCTCTTAAAAATAGAAGACAAGTTCAATGCTGAAATAACGAGTCTATACTGGACATTGAGTTCAGAAGTGAATGATGGGCATTGAAGAGACCTGTGAGTATGAAGAAGTAGCTGGTAACAAACGTGGTACCTGAGGAGTGTCATTCCAGAGGTCAGAGGTCACAATACGCAGGAGCTCCTGGTGGCTGTTGGCTGCAAGAAGCTCAGGCAGGTTGAGGTTAGTTAGCTTCAGAGAGACACCGTACTGCCAGTCTGTTGAACACAACATCCGCCATATAAATAGGTCCTTCAACTTGGAATTTACACCAGTCTTATCATCATATTCATTATCAAACATCAAAAGAAGGTATGCCACATGAAGATGCACAGGGATTCAACATTCATAACAAACTTTTTTTGCTCCACCATAAATGTTAATTGGTTCATTAATAGCTTATTTTCGTAATTCTCTGTAGGCTATGGAGTAACATAGATTTCATAAATATGACAAGAATATAACAAAATTTAGAAATATGGCATGGATCTGCATCTCAACAACAATAATAGCAAAAAAAATATTGATGTGGTGTAAATAATCTGATTGAGGGGTTCATCAATTACATGGTTTTACTTCCACTTAACTTCAGAGTTAAAAATTTCCAAAAAGAAGCTCCCAAACGAATTTTGATAAATTGTACAAACTCTGAATCCAATTCAAACCTAGGTTCATTTATCAGTAGGTAGATAATTCAGCACTGTCTCTACACATTGACAAAAATTCATACAATTATGAACAATAATTAGGCAACAATTTTATGCAAATAAGTATCCAAATACCTGATGAGATGCAATATACAGATTCAGGTCTTCCAATCAAAGAACATAACTCACTGTGGTGAGCAGAAATGTTTACATTGATGAGCTTGCGGCTGGTGCTGTATGTCTGACGACAACGAGCAATCACTTCCACCTGCCAACAATTATAGACCATGAGTAAACAATGACAATCTTTTTATTCAATATAAACTGTCCAGAAGACAATTCATAAACTGAACATTCAGAGTAAAATTTTATGGATAAATAGCATGTCCACTTTGAAAACAGTGAATTAGAAGGAAAATTACCAAACATTAATGAAAAATGCATAAGATATCAACAAACATGAATGAAATTTTATATCCTTTCAACCAATAATAATTTTGATTTAATTACCACAACAGAGGCATCATTAGCTGGAGGAACACCAAAGAGGAAAGACACGCCTGATGTAGACGACTGGCTTAGGAGCAACCACGATGGCAGGTCTGGCAGACCAGCAATGCTGGCAGTATAGTGCACATCTAAAATAAAAAATATCATTAATATTTGCTTAATCTTTTACAAATATAATAGATTAACAATCAATTACAATATATACCTAATTGATAGGGTTATTTGTGCTTTGCACCAGATTGGCAAAAGTTGTCTTAGGTTGACCAAGTTATTATTTCTATTGCTTGTCCCAGTTCCAAATTGAATCCCTAGGTACTGGTGATAATGTTCAAAAAATGTTAACACATGCACTATAAGGTTTGTCCTAAGACCCAAAAGTTATTGATAAGAACTGCAATACCTAAACAACTTTACTCTAGCAAGCAATACAGCAATAATGCACAGCTGAACATATGGTAACTTAATGAACAAAACATCACAAAGATGTAATTTCACAAAGTAGTTTTATGATAGCCAGTTGAATTCCCATCTATTACTTCGACATCCAATAGTAAATATATAAATTTATTTATTAATAGATATATTTGATAACATTGTCTTAAACTTCAAGAGTAAATCACTCTTAAAAGTAGTCAAATTTGTTTATAAGTCTTGTAGTTAAGAAAGAAAATGGTGATATTAGTATATTTCTTGAAGATCTTTGAATTTAGATAAAAACAGGTCACATAAATCCAAAACAGATGCAATGCAGATGCAGAGAGGCAACAAGAACCCAAATGAAAATGTATTTTCTTATTAACCTGGTCCATCAAGGCTGAAGTTGGAATAATGCAGAGGGATGACCAGCAACTGAGACCCCACAGCTGAGACGTTGAGCTCAGCAGAAACAGGATACAGCAGCACTAGGTTGAGTGCCATCATTAATCTAATAATAATCATCTTGAGCAGTTGATCACTGACAACCTTATCACCTACCCAGCCAGCCTACAGGAAAATATCCAACTGGACTCTGGAGCTATAAAACTTTAACAGGAGAGAAAATAGAACCTGTGAAAGAATGGCACAATACATTGATAAATTATTTGGCAAAACTAACAAAGAATTCAAGACTTTTTCTGATTTAGAGAACATTTAAAATCTCAGAATGATTAAAAATTTTTTAGTAGAGTCAGAATAAATGGACAGTTGGTGTTGAAAATAAAATTTAAAAATGTTCTCAAAAAATTTGAAAGATTGCCAGCCCTAATCTCAATCTTCTTGCAATAACATTACCTGCCTATCCATAAACGACAGTTGCAATGCATACTTCGATACCTGCATAGTTCAGTTGCATTACAATTCAACACCGCACACCAACTTTGGCTTCCTGAAGTTCCTGTGATCTCTCATAGCTATATATGGCATATGAGCATACTAGACAGTAGACAGTTACTGACTGGTCTGGAGTCAGGCGTCAGCTAGTACCAGACAGAGTGACAGACTACCAGTCGATGGCGGGTATCAAACTCAAAGCATCATATTCACTGCAAGGCTCTGCCACTCAGGCACGCTCCGTTCAGGTGGTGTAAAATTTTTTAGAGTATTGGCATTTGGCAGACGATGCTTGGCCATAGTCCATACTCCATACTGCATCAGGCTATTTTCCTGTGCCTGTGGGCTGATTGATCTAATTTCCTGGACCCTGGTAGGCTGGTCCTGGATGTGATCTGTCTGGTGGCTTGCGGCTGATAATGCTAGTCAAGAAGTGTTATAGGTTACGTTCTTGAGGCGAGGGAAGGGAAAAAAAGGATCATGATAGTCCATTTGACTAACGGCAGTGGAGGTGGAGGGCCGTCTCCACCTCTACAGCACAGGCAGTCGTCCCTCAGGGGAGCGCAGCCGTGCACCACCAATTTTGTGCACCAATAAGCCCTGAATCGAACGCCTTGGGGCTTGGATCTCTCCGGACCTACACCAATCAGCCGTGCACCACTCGGCTTTGTCCTCTTACGGCAATAACGGCATTGACCACCACCAGGCCGCGGATCGAATATGACTTCCGGGCATCGTTAAATTACGTAATTTTTCGTTCACCGCATCTGTGGTTAGGTTTCAGATAGCATAGTTCTGTTCCAAAATTTATCGTCCTTCGAAAAGTGGCCGTTCGACCGAGGGCCGGTTCGACCCACGGCCTAGGTACGGATGGCTTGAAGTGTTGAAGGCTATGTTCCGGAAGGCAGGAATCATGATGGTCCATTACATCAAGGGCAGTTGTGGTCTTCGGCAGGCGACCCGTCCCTTCGCCTTCTTTGGCTACAAGTACTCGAAATCTCGAATTATGTACTGACTAAAACTCGGACCAGGACCGGTCTGCCGGACCCGGAAGTCGGCTTTCCAGCCTGCATATGATTTATCCTGCAAATAATAATGCATATACCTGACAGATATTGTTATAACTATATCGTGTTTATATTTGTATGCGATCATATAAATTTTATTTTTACTGAAAAGAAGCCAGACGCGCCAAGTCCTACCAATTGTAAAATATGTCTTCCGTTTCTATTTGCACCGACTGATGAATCATTGTAAGATTATACGAGATAAATGCAATTATTCCTAATTAAACAATATACGCTCAGTGAGTAACGTAGTATATCAAATCAAACGAATCCGCAGAAATACATCATGCAGCCACTAATCACATAGAAATAATTGCCATTTTTTTCATGCAAATAAATATTCTTTCGAATAAGTTCCCGCACTAACTTCAGATCAGTGGCTGGAATTGTGCTTGCCAGTCGCTGTGCCCGACTGCCCGGCAAGTTGACATCTCCGACAGGCGACAATCTCACGGCCGGTCTCCAAGTAATACTATCTCCCAATTCAATGAACAAGGAATATCTCCCAAACTAATGAATGCAGTTCGATGAAACTTGTTACACGTATTCATTAGAACCTAAAGGTAATGTTTAGCTGGTGAAAAATTCATTCTATTTTACCTTCATTCGTGAGTTATACGGTGAAACGGGCTGAAATTTGCAGGGACCACGACATTTGTTGCTCAACAGATTTGAACGAAACTTTATATTGAGGATTTTTTGGATTCAGATGAAGCAGAAGAGTTTAACTTGTGAATACAGGATTACGAACTGAAGTCGGGTAGATCCGACTTTAGATTGCGAACTGAGGTCGGGTTGATCCCGCAACACCGGTATTTCGAACTGAGGTCGGGTAGATCCCGCAACACCGGGACTTCGAACTGAGGTCGAGTAGATCCCGCAACACCGGGATTGCGAACTGAGGTCGGGTAGATCCCGCAACACCGGGACGTCGAACTGAGGTCGGGTAGATCCCGCAACACCGGGACTTCGAACTGAGGTCGAGTAGATCCCGCAACACCGGGATTGCGAACTGAGGTCGAGTAGATCCTGCATCGCAATTCGAGAGTAACAACATAATTGCCACGTGCTTGCTGCAGGCAATATCATGACCAACAGACATCGCGCCTATGTGGCAATATTTTCATCTCCATACACCACCGGGACAAGTTCTCGCCTCCTGATGGAGGAGGGCTCGTTCATTGGTTAAGCTGCCTTTCTCTTCGCGTCCAGGATGAAGAGATAGCACGTCTTTTGTGGGGCAGAAGGAACTGCTGTATAATGCTTCAACCCCATGACGCATTCAAGGGAGTTCCAGAGGCTCAAGTTCGAACTAGAGGGTCCCAGCAAGGCTTGTCATAAAGTAAGTGGTCATAAAGAGGTTTTAACTCATACCAAGATGCCCTAAAAAGGCTTTAGTTCATACTGGAAGGCATTAATGAGGCTGTAGTTGACACATGAAGGGCCTAGAGAAGATTTAATTCTTGCTGAGGGTCCTAGAAAGTCGATAGTTTGATTTAAAGATGCTTAGAGAGGCTTTAGTCCATTTCGAAAGTACATAAATTGGCTTTAGTTTATACTTGGGTATCCTAGAAAGGCTGTAATTTCGACTATAGGGTCATAGAGAGTTTTTTCATACTAAAGGATCCTAGAGAGGCTTTAATTCAAGCTAAAGGGGTGCAAGAGAGGTTTGAATTCAACCAGGGGCCCTAGATAGGCTTTACTTCACGAGTCATTTAGAAGAATGATACGCCTTTTATAGAGGTTCCTATGAATGTCATAAGTTGTAATTGTGTGCCTTTAAATCCACCTTAACGCAATATTTTTTTTTTCGTTTCATCATCAGGTAACTAACACTAGTAATTTTTTTCAAATGATTGGCTCGTGTCTTGATTCGCTCCATTTAAGGTCGAGATATGGGCTAAATTCATTTACTTCTGGGCTCCGTGATTCGATTTGCAAAAATTTCCACTGCCGCTTTATTCAATTAAGTGAATGTTCTTTATTTTTCACCGGTTAGTAAAATGAATGCTGTCAGATGTGATCATCAAAATTACATATATGGTTCTTGTGTAATAATTTGAGATCATTCATTTAAATTCTTCTAATTTGTTGCAGTAGTACTAAGTCTGAGAAGTCATCGCAATTCAATAATAATTATAAAGTATCTAAGAAAAAATTACATACATGGTCGTAGACGGTCGGGATAAAAAAGGTCACTCAATTGCAATCTGTTATATTTCTCAATATTTCATAGCATGTGTAACACTTGATCAAAACCAAGTTGTGTGTTGGCTAATGTACGGTTGAAGTACAGCAATATTGAGGTTTTTACTGTCAACCGTAATGAGATGTGCGTGTATACGAACATTTCCTAACAATTTTCAATACCAAGTGTGTAGTTGCGAGATATCCTAGGGTCATCCTTCGTGGGTCATCCAGCTGGTAACGTTTTCTTCGTTGAAAACGTTAAGCAACTGAGGAGAAAATAATTTACATTAGTTGGGTTTCATTGCAGGCATTGAAGACATTGAAGACATCTAATAGGTTTTGTGGAGGTATGATAGTTTGCATTCAGAAAAATAAAGTCTTTCGGACTGCACACAATTGGTTCTCATACATTGACATCGATAGGACTATTATATAAGCAATACGAGACAGTGCTTTCTGAAAAAAATGACACAATATTAACATACAAACTCAAGCGAAAATACAAATATAATAAGTCCAGGAACTGGACTGATAACACGAAGTATTTTAAATTAATTTCATGTTTCGTGTAGCAATAATTTCAATTGCTGGCATAAGAAATTTTGAAAAGTTAACTTACTTTTAATGAACATCTTGAAGCCTCGGAGTTGCTTGCAGCCATCACTATGGAAGGTCACGTCAACATAGTTGGTCTTCGAGACGAGGGTCATCCAGCTCGGTGGGAGCTTAGTGCCGCACATCCTGTGTGATGAATGATTAGTATAAATAGTCATCCAGCTCGGTGGGAGCTTAGTGCCGCACATCCTGTGTGATGAATGATTAGTATAAATAGTCATCCAGCTCGGTGGGAGCTTAGTGCCACACATCCTGTGGGATGAATGATTAGTATAAATAGTCATCCAGGTAGGAGGGAGCTTGGTGCCGCACATCCTGTAGGATGTATGATTGGTATAAATAGTCATCCAGGTAGGAGGGAGCTTGGTGGCGCACATCCTGTGGGATGCATGGTTAGTATTAAGAGTCGTCCAGCTCGATGCCACGAATCCTGTGGCACAGAAAGCAAATAATTATTTTCAGTTGTAAAAGTAGGCAAATAGTGTAAAAGAATCATGAATATTTATTCTTCGCCGCTTTTTACAATAATAAAATTCCCAGGCACGGAGCTAGGAAATACAAAATATTACAGTGACCATTGCGCCGATTGGGAACTATTGAGTAATGCTTCCTCTTTCTAGTCTGAGATTTATTTTTTTGTGAAAAATTTTACATTCACTTCCAATTTTCAAATTGGCGCAAGAACCGTCAAATTTGAGTTGCTTCTATGTAAATAATCAAATAGCAAATGCGGCAATCTAAGCCCTGCGAAATAATTCTATAATATTTTTGATCAATCCAAATTCAAGCCATGTGAGAACACTTGAATGGCTTTAATAAACATTCTGAAACTCATCCTGGAACCAGTAAATGCTAGCAACTTCCCTTTGTTGCTACTATTGCGCAAGATCTTTACCAGTTTTAGCCTACATGCTTTAAAAGAATATAACAATTTCAATATATGAATGAATAGAACAAAGTTTTTCGTTAGAAGAACAGAACAAAGATATTACATAAAAGAATAGTAAAATGTTCTTACTTAACGCCGAAGTAATCCTTCAGGCCTTCGATCTGCACGTAGTCCTTAGTACATTTTTCGGTGTATTCAACCTTCAACGTTTCGAAGGCCATAAAGATGTGTGTGCCTTCGGGGCTCTGTAAAGAGAAGGGATCAATTCACAGTGCTGGTTGGTGCGATGTTTCATAAACAGAATGGTGCATATGATGTCATTCAATTACATCGATGGTTCAATTTCATAAATATTCTTTTCATGTGTTTCTAGACAGATTTGATGAAAAAATTGGGCTGAAATTTATGAATATTTCTTTGTGTACATGACAGGCATTTTAAATTTTTTCGGCTTTGAGCATACAATATTCAGTGATGATCATCCAGCAATACAGTATGATGCTTTATAGCATGCCTATGATACCGACGCAGTACACCTCATTGTGATGACAGCGACCTCTTACATTCGGTTGATGCCACACGAAGTAACGTGAAGAATGATCATAGCGTCGAATATGATAGCTAAGTATAAAATTTCGCCAAATGCACCACTTACGTAGTTATTTTGAATAAAACCTTAATCCTCCTATTTTTGAATGGGAGTATAATTTAGAGCACTCGCTTAAATTTCTACGTTTCATAAATAAATTTTCTCAGCATGACACGGCTAATGTATAATAACGGGAGCAAATGAGCTTATTTTATCGTTGTCAAACTTAATGTACCTTATGTAACAGGTTAATAGTACAATAAAAATATATTTTATTCGATGGTCTTACAATGTCAACGAACTAACGCGCAACTTACACCTACTAACTATGAATTAATTAATTGGTATATTCTTAAATTGCATCAACATCACAATAATTCCTAATCATAATCATATCTCTACCGCTGGCTGATACACGTTATTCCAATCTTTAAAATTGACCCGGTATAAAGATGCGTGATTTCTGTAGACTGCTGCGGAAAATGGCTGTTTGGAAAAGGTGCTTGTAGTTGTATCAGACCTTGCTTGTGGCTGTTTGGAAAAGGTACCACGAAAGTCAGTGATAGTTGGCTGGGTTGGAAAAAGTGCTTACCGTGATGCGACAGTCAGTGATAGTTGGCTGGGTTGGAAAAAGTGCTTACCGTGATGCGACAGTCAGTGATAGTTGACTGGGTTGGAAAAAAGGGCTTACCGTGATGCGGAAGTCAGTGATAGTTGACTGGGTTGGAAAAAGGGCTTACCGTGATGCGGAAGTCAGTGATAGTTGGCTGGGTTGGAAAAAGGGCTTACCGTGATGCGACAGTCAGTGATAGTTGGCTGGGTTGGAAAAAGGGCTTACCGTGATGCGGAAGTCAGTGATAGTTGACTGGGTTGGAAAAAGGGCTTACCGTGATGCGACAGTCAGTGATAGTTGACTGGGTTGGAAAAAGTGCTTACCGTGATGCGGAAGTCACAGTGATAGTTGCAAGGGTAGAGTTTGGGGTAGTATGGCGAAGTGATGGTCATGATGCGTTGTTCTTTGGTGAGGGTGATGTCCTGGCAGGGGATGGGTGGTGCTGTACAGGAAGAAGACGAACTTAAAACTCCAAGCTGCACGATTTATTGTTGAAAATCCTATTGTATTATAACTGAATATTGTCTTATCACATCTAGAAAAAGTTTACTGCATAGTTTTCCTACACTTAATAACAGATTACAAATTTTCTATTTATCCCCATTTCATTGTTGTTGAAATGAGGATAAAATAGAAAAATTCAATAAATAATACAATAATAGAAGTAAGAAGCAGAATAAAATCAGATCGGAGGGTATGTTAAGCAACCGAGGACAAAATATTTTACATCAGTTGGGTAGGCTTAACTTAAACTCTTCAATGCTCTCAGATTATAAACTTAAAGGTTCAATTTTGACTGTTACCAAATGGCACAAAGGTTTTTACATATTTATGGCGCAGAACGAAAAATATTAGCATTGGTCAAAAATAAGCTATTTTTGGACGTACGTGGTGTTGTCGTGGTGGTGATCAGTGGGGTTGTCCACATGACAGCGCCTGCAAGTGAAATTAAAATTGTTCATCTTTTACCACAAACGCACATTTTTTCCAACGCCATTTTTTTTCAAGTAATCTGTCTCATACGTGCATCTATCAAGTTCTTTCTCAATGTTACCTATATATAAATTAAATTAACACAGACAATAAGGTATTTATATATGAAACGAGCATTAGAAAACGTAATTACGGGATACAAATCAAGGTCTACTGATATTATTTGAAGTGGATCTTATCCGAGGATGCCATACATCCAAGTTCAGTGATGTTTAATGGTGACTCTATGAATTATTGCTGATAATAAAACATAAATTTCAGGCATAGTCTATGTTGCAAAATTACAATGGTCACAGATGCTTCTAAAACTTGAGGAAATTTAAAACTGGGTATCGACTAATATTTACCAAACACATGGCATTGAATTTACGAATTATTAAAATGCAGATTGGAAATCAGTAACGACCTATTAACAATGCAGATTGAGATATATTTACATTAGCAATATTTTATTCATGCATATGAGGTGCCGTGGGCTCGATGCACAATTTTATTAAATTTTGAATATCTCTAAAAGTCCCTCGTTAAACGAAGAATATGTCGGAGGCATAATTGTTCACAGAAGTTCAGTATGTTTAACAGTCTACCTAATAGCAGTGTATTTGTGCCAATAATTCCATACTCACTGAAGCTCAACTCGAAGCCTGAGGAGGACGACGACGCTGACGCTGCGGGATGCAATAAAAAATTAGAGTTAGTCGGACAATGGAGGTAACCGGTCGAGAGGGTTTAGTTTTTATTATTAATCAATTTATGTTTATATTATTATTAAGTTAATTGATTAAACGGCTGGTTTTTCGACCTTTGAACGAAAGTAAACTTTAATTTTCAGATAAAAGGTCTTTTAAGTAAGGTGTTTTTGGATAAAATATTATTTTCCATTAAAAAATATAATGTTACTTATTTTATACGCAGAAATTATGGCATAGTTAATTATTGTTACAGACAAATTGTTGATGTTGTAAAGCTATTAAGCATTCGTGCATCACTTAAATAAATAAATCCTACGTGATCCTTGATTTTTTTTATACATAACGCTGCCAGTCCTAATCCGATAATCACCAATCAAGGATTTGTGCAAAGTCAACCACAGATTAAAGTGAGTCACAAAATTTCATTGCATCTTTCAGAATAGTGCACAAAACGACCAAAATTATAAATAAATAGTGTTTAGTCAATGGGAATTGTTCTGCTGAAAACCGAGTGTAGACGAATTAAGAAGCCTATCTAGAGATTGTCAAATTGCCAAAACCAGATCAGCCGCTAAACTTTTTTTTTACTTTTTTTTATTTTTCTCTCTTCTTCTTGCCACACATTTCCTACGACACACAGCAATCCTCCAATTGTGGCCTTTTCCTGTATGTATCATTAGTGTTTAAAACAATCTTACATTAGTTTTACCTAGCCAAGAAACCCTAACCTAACCTAACCGAACTGAACACAGCCTAACATATCCTAACCTAACCTATCCTAACCTAATCCTACTTCACCTAACCCTACTTCACCTAATCTTACCTTGCCTAACCTTACATAACCCAACAAGAACTAACCTAACTTAACCTATCCTAACCTAACCTGAACTAACTTTGCTTTACCCTAATCAACCCTAACCTAACCACCCTATGTGATTGTCGCCATAGGAACTTGTTCCTGGCTTGAACCTAACCTCAGCAAATGATGTATATTTTACGACATGTTTAATTTCCTATTAATTCTATTTCGATTCCGTGCATGATTGTGGCCAGAGTTCGCATTTCCAACACTCACTGAACGTGTTGGAAATGCGAACTCCGGGCTAAATACTCCGAACATCAATAACCTGGGTGTCGGTTTTCCTCTATCAAAGTAACAGTGCAAAAAGTTTAAGTACTTAGTCGTTGGTTGCAAAAAACACAGCTTCAAAGCTTCTTGTGGTACCAGTTTCTCAACTTACTAGTTGCATTTGCGAGCGCTGCCTACTCCAATTGAATTAGTATAGTTATCCATGATTCAATTCATTGTCACGAAGAAAACGGAGCGTCGTTTGAGGTGGACTGTCGAAATGTAGAACCGGTGAAGGAAGTAAGGAGGAATTGTCACGGAACTCTTCAATCTTACAAATATTTGCAAAAAAGGGGCCCGGCAGACCCCCCGGGCCCCCCAGAGAGTATTTTAGTTTTCTTCTAATGATTATTTGCGTGAATTTTCTTCAATCTTGGTCTATAAAGAGTTATAACGCCTTCACGTTCGGGCCCAAGGACTGCAGATACATGGCAGGGAGCAATCTTATTGCTTCATTAAAACGATTTTTAACGGTACATATGAGAAGTTTTTTTTTCGCAAAATAACCATATACGAATGGAGTGTCTAACTTAAAAAAATAAGTGCCTAATAAAGTATTTTATAGATGAGCAGAACCGAATCTTGGTTTATTTTTGATCGTTAAATTTCTAATAGAAATAATTTTTTTTGAAAATGAGTTAAATAGGCAGTAATTAGCGCAATTTTATCCTCTGTCGATACCAACTTTCAGAAAGCTTCCTAAAATTACGCAGCTTGCACAATAGTCTAAAAAGTAAACTCGTAGAACACGTTCAGAGCAGCGCCCGGACCACGGCGAGTTGGACGAAAATTTTGTCAATTATTGTCTACTTTGAAAAATCATATCTCGATATCTATAAAAGCTAGGATCATGAAACAGGGTCCAAATTAAAGGCAAAGACTTGTTCTTTATTGTTAGGGTTGTTGAAAAAAATATACAAAATTTTTTCGTAGAGTTGTGAAGAGAAAAGGGAAAAAGTTGGTAAAAAGTTGATCAAAGTTGATCAAAGTTTCGCTCACAACTTTGTGAGTTTTGAACTTTTTCAAAATCCGTTTTCACCAGTGTGTTTGTCTCAACAAGACGCATCTTTTTTCCGCTTTTACTATGGCAAAAATGTTTACGGTTTGGTCGCGAGAGTTGAAAAACCACCGAAAAATGGCCGAAAACAATTTTTTCAGGGTCAACTTTGACCCCCAATTTAGGGATGAAGTTTTGACCCGACAGAAAAACGTTCGAAATCCCAAACACACTCCAATCCTTTACCTTTCGTTTGAAATGAATCGCATTGCTCTGAGTTTGCAACTTTTCGAGCTATGATCGTTTCCGCAATCTCATTTTAGGTAATTTTTTGACCAAATTTTCCCCTTTTTTGGGGATTTTGGGGGGGAAGGAGTGGGAATTTCGGAAATCCGACAAGAAGGTTTGGTAGAAAAAATATGCGTACGCATCTGTGCCAATTTTCATGAGATTCTAACGGTTGAGATCCTGGGAAAAATGGCTCGAGTGAAAACTTTGACCTCAAACCCCCCTGTACGTGATTATACAGCAGCAGCATATCAAAAGTGGAGAGTATAAGTTTAGCGTCCGCTTCGCTGGCTGTAGGCACACAGAAAGTGAGCCGCTCCTGCCGAATTAATTTGAACTCTTCTATGAGCCTGCTTAGCTTCCAAAAATTGCCTCGAAGTCTTTAATGAGCCTTTGAATGGCTTCCCAAAATAAATTTGATTTCTTCAATGAGATTTTTTGGCCTTCCGAAATTAACCGGAGCTTTAACTGAGACTACTTGTTTCGCCAAAATCAACTAGAACTCATTATTGAGCCTACTTGGATTCCAAAATACTAACTCGAACTCTTTGCTGAGCCTGCTTATTTTCCAAAAATCATTCGAACTCTTTACTAAAAAATTACAAATCCCAAAATTACATCTAGAGTATTTTTAATTTCAAAATTTTGCTAGAAAGTATGAAAATAATCAGATGGTTATGAAACCATGGAACTAAGTCAGCTGCTCATTTGCGAGCAAAAAACGCGAATTCTTTATATTTTATGACGATCAGAATATAATAAGCTTATTTTTCTTTGAAAATGAGATGAATCGGTGCGTACTCGGTCATTCGACACTTAATTGGTAATAGTAAAGAAGGTTCGGGAGCACTTGAAAATTAAATTTTGGGACTCAAAAAATAACGTAATTATTAACCAATTTTTCATGTACTCACATGAGAGATGATGTGATTCTTGAGTTGATTCCCTAGTGCTAGGATTCAGCTGATGACTTCCAGAGACATGCGACGGAACGCTTGATACATGAGCATGATTTTCGCTACTGAATTCAGTAGCTGAAGTAGATAAAGTTGCCGTTTCTAACGCGGACTCTGATGTGACGATTTCAGACACAACAGTTCCAACTGTCGTGGATTGTGTTCTATCTGTTGCTGAACCAGTGACTGGCGATGCAGCAGATGTAGATACTCCCGATTCAGAAGTTCCAGAAGAAGACTCAGTACCAGTTGGTGTAGTTGTCGCGATGGATTCAGTCACTGAAGATTCTGAGGTGGAGCTCGGTGCAGTAGTGGTAGTAATTCCTGAAGTTGTGACAGATCCACTGTGTTCAACAGTTGTTGGCACTGGAGTTTCCTCGCCAGCAGTGGAAGCTGTTTCTGATCTTCCTGTCGATGTCGTGGTGATTTCTGATTCTGTTTGAGATTCACTCTCAGTACCAGTTACAACAGGCGATTCTGTTGCTTGTGTCGTAGTGGACTCAATCGTTGTTGTGAACGAAGCTGCAGTCGTTCCTTCTGAGTTGGATTGTGTTTCAGTCGGATATTGTGCTGAAGTTCCGAATGTAGCTGGAGTTGCCGTTTCTGAAGCGGACTCTGATGTGACGATTTCAGACACAACAGTTCCGACTGTCGTGTATTGTGTTCTATCTGTTGCAGAGCCAGTGACTGGCGATACAGCAGATATAGATACTCCCGATTCAGAAGTTCCAGAAGAAGACTCAGTACCAGTTGGTGTAGTTGTCGCGATGGATTCAGTCACTGAAGATTCTGAGGTGGAGCTCGGTGCAGTAGTGGTAGTAATTCCTGAAGTTGTGACAGATCCACTGTGTTCAACAGTTGTTGGCACTGGAGTTTCCTCGCCAGCAGTGGAAGCTGTTTCTGATCTTCCTGTCGATGTCGTGGTGATTTCTGATTCTGTTTGAGATTCACTCTCAGTACCAGTTACAACAGGCGATTCTGTTGCTTGTGTCGTAGTGGACTCAATCGTTGCTGTGAACGAAGCTGCAGTCGTTCCTTCTGAGGAGGATCGTGTTTCAGTCGGATATTGTGCTGAAGTTCCGAATTTAGCTGGAGTTGCTGTTTCTGAAGCAGACTCTGATGTGACAATTTCAGACACAACAGTTCCGACAGTCGCGGACTGTGTTCTATCTGTTGCTGAGCCAGTGACTGGCGATGCAGCAGTTGTAGATACTCCCGATTCAGAAGTTCCAGAAGAAGACTCAGCACCGGTTGGTGTAGTTGTCGTGATGGATTCAGTCACTGAAGTTTCTGGAGTGGAGCTCGATGTAGTAGTGACAATAATTTCAGAAGTTGCGATAGATTCAATTTTTTCGTTAGAACTGAAATCTGTATTACCTGTTTCTAAACTTTGCGTGTATTCGGTGAGTTCCGATGTTTCATGGGTTTCCCGGCAACTTTGAATCTGTTGATCCCAGCTTTCCGGCCACCATGGGTTTATAAGATCGCACGAAAATTGGGATTTTATTAAATACCTTTCGATAGCTAAATTTTGTTGAGATTTGCTGGACAGAGACTTATCAATTCGGTCGGTGTCAAGTGTTTCGCACACTATGTTCAAAATATTGGCTTTAATTCCGATGTCTTGCATGTCATCTTCTGTAATAGCTAAATCACCATTGCACTTCCGCAAAGTTCCATCCGATTTTCTTCTAATGAAGTAGATTTCTTCCCGATTGGTCTCCTGAAAATATAATCTTTCTGAGTTCCTAATATTGCAATTAAATTATATCCCTGATTCTCCTGGGGTAAGTACATTTTCTTTTAAGGATTATTTTATTCATGGAAAAGCAAAAAGGAATTCATTGGAGCTTAAAAGAGATAATGAAGTGTTATCAAACACACAAAAAAATGTGTTTTAACAATGCTTGACAATGAATTTGTGCGAGTTAATGAGATGCAGGTTTTTAAGAACAGGGGGCTACACCCTCAGCAACATCTTCAGTGTAGACAAAAACAGACACAGGAAGTATGTATGAAATCTTCGACGATAAAAAAATGCATAATATTTTAATAACTGAACACAAATCATTTAAGAGGCTTTAGAATATTTTAAGGTGTCTGAAGCCTGCATAAAATGCGTCCAATGACCCCCATAGGTGTTCTGTACAATAAATTACAGAAAATAAATTTTTACCACTTACCACTTTACCACTTTTTTACCACTTTTTTACCGCCTAACTTATCAAAAAGCTATGATTTATTCCCCACAATGATAGTGTTGCCGACTATTTCAATGTCTTTCAGGCTAAAACTTGGCATTTTCAAGTGATAATACACTCAATATTAAATTGTGTACCTAAAAACATTATTTTACCGGCGTTTTAAACACATTTTTTCCCACTAAAGCTCATTTTTCCCGCTGAATGCGTTGAAAATACTCTAGATCTAGTGGGAAAACACTGAATTGGCAACACTGCTCAATGGTGAATGTGTTGTATGTTAGCAATTATTTAAGCATTCATGCTAGCTCGCACTTCCGGCTCCCTGCCTTCCTTCTCTTAATTTTCTTCTCATATCTTCACTTCAACTACAGCAGAATATTTCAATCTTAATCGTTCATGCTGATTCTGATTTATAAAGATTTCCCTAACTTTGGTGACTATTCTATATTATTCTAGTGAATCGCTTCTTTAAACTGTAAATAAATTTCCATGACCAAACAGCGAAATTGCCGTTCTGAGCTCATTTCCTGGAGCGTTCTCAGATTTATTTGCTCATAAGCCATGGATTGTCCATTATAAGTAATGGTCATATTCATTCTATTATATATTCATGAAAGTTTTTTGCTGTGAGGTCTGGTTTCGTAAATATACAACGTTCGAGTGCATATACACGAAACTTTTCACGTCAGTATCAAATTGCATATGAACACTTGAACAGTAAAGCATTGTAAAACGGGAGGAGGGAAAACTAGATTAAAATGTGGATTTGATTTTTAAATTATTATAAATTAAATTTTTCCTGAAATCAATTTTTTACCTTCGCAAAAGAGAGTCATATTGGATTATCTGCTTAATGAGGGTTTCAACACGTATTTCATTGATAAAATACATTAGTTTTGTTATTATTAACTGGATTCGGTAACATGCGATTCGCATTGACGGGATCTGGAATAATAGGGCAATAAAATAGATGGAATGATCGATTCTTGCAAACGCTGGGAAGACCTAATATTGAAATTAATTTAGAATTATCTCTATGTGAGTCATTCCTAGAGGTTGGATGTTATATACCCATTCTCTTTCATCTTTTCCATTACTTTCAGAAAAAGAGGCCCGTTAGCTGGAATATGTGTTCAAAAAGTCCTCATATGTAGATTCTATTTCATTTAAATTTCAAAGTATCACCAGTTTTCTTTTTGGTTGTGAAACTGGATTTGAATTATTACAATTTTTTTAATAATTATTTCATTTTTAATCCCTCGTTTCAAATTACGAACAGCTTATTCTAGTGCCCATAATCAGGAGTTGAAGCTCAGTGCAATACGAAATGCTGCTTTTTCAGCTTTCAAGCTTATATAATATTTTTCTCACTAGAGGCAGTGCAAAAAAGGCTTACCAGCCGTATAAAATATCAGATGATTAACTTTCAGCAGCCTTCTTGAAGAGTCAAAAGCTTCCAAAGACTTCGAATTGGTATTTTTGGCTACGACACCACCAACAACAGCATTATCAGAACTTAGAATTCAAACATACTAGGAGGAAATTGCTCTGGAGTTTCTTCAAAGTATTGCATTTCTTGGCCGTATGGGTTTCTACCAAATAAAAATCGTACATCGTATTTTCAGGCTCATGCCTTCAGGACGAACTGTACCGCCACACACGCATTCTTTCATGGATTTTTATTGCATTAATACTTACAAGATTTTTATGGATCGCACTTATGCTGCGGGTTTAGTTAACCAGCGATTGACAACGGTAGGAAAATGTAGCGAGGATAGCACTTAGACAAACATTATATCCTATTCATGCTCATGTGTTGTACAGCATGTACCGAATTTATTTACCTTGTAATTTCACTAATGATATGAGAATTTTTTATTTATGGATTAATTTTTTCCGAGAGTGATTTTGCTTGATTCATGTTACTTGACACCAACGATCTGCTCCTCATTAAATTTATTTTATGTGCTAATAATTTGATCCCATTTGTTTAAGATCAATGTAGTATTCGTCGAATACAATGCGTCGGCGGTATGAATGAAATTTTTGAATGTATTTCTTTTTAAGATGAAAATTTTCTTATGGTTATGGAAAAAGCAGGTGCTGCAGCCTGCGATTAATGACATCAATGAAATTTAAGTATTCAGGGTATATATGAAATTTGCGTAGCTTTTGTTCACATGGTGTCTCATGAAGCATTAATTATTATGTAAAATAGAGCTTTGTTTGTTCTATTAATTCATCATAATTCTAGAAAAGTGCTTTTACACGGAGAAAGTATTGGCCGATAGTGGTACCATCAAATACTTTTTGCTTCAAATACTGGGCTAAAAATTGGAAGATAAAGTACTATTTTTTACTTTTAATTATCAATTCTATCAAAATTATCAACATTTACGGCTAAAAACTAAAATAAAAAAACTCAAATTTTGAAGTAAAAAATACTTGCCGCTACCACAATCGGCTAATACTTTCCCTGTGTATAAACACCTTACCCGAGGAGGCTGACACTGACGAAATTACGGATTTCCATGCATGTCGCGATGTCAGCGGTTGTGCACGATGTATATCTGGACTCATTTTTCTCGCACTTACAAGACTCATTCTATTTTTGTGTTTTTATAAGCACATGTCTTATAAAAACAATTATATAAAAAATTGCATAATTTAATCTCATAAGGTGATCACTATGAAATATTAATGGGGAAATGGGTTCAGAAGTAGGCTGAATGTGCCCGAAGAAAATGTAGACAGAAAGAAATGAAGAGATAGAAAGGAAGAATGAAGCTTCACCAGAGCTTCTGCATCACGTGGCTCTATACCTCCTAATTTACAGGCACGTAAGTGTTGAGTGTACGGCTCTATAGTACAATATCGTGCATAGGCTGTATCAGGCAGTACGGGACCCGAGACGACGCTGACTTTCCAGTCAAAATAGCTCGTTCATACTTCAGCTGCTACGCAAACATTCTCCTGTGCTTCATTTTAGAAGCATTTTTATGTTAATTAAGTGCATCCATAAACATACTATAAAGCTCCCCGCCTTCTGATTTCCATCTGCCCTATGTTTTTTATTTGGTAGTAAACTTGTTCATGGGATGAAATATTATTTGATACCATCCATTTTACGACTGTTTCCAATGTTATAAAACAATTATACATTCAAATTAGAATCAGAAATTCAGAAGCAAAACAAGATTTTTGAATTATAAAATAAATAAATAGAATGTACTCGATAGATTTTTAAAACTATAGGTAGAAACTGTTACCTGTTGTCCTGAGTCCGGAGCCCCATCGGTCGCCGTAGCTGGAGCGGCTTGCACGAGGTACCTCGCTTCCTGTGGTGAATCCAAGGCTTGCACGTCAGAGTCAACTCGAGTCGCGAGGATCAGGAGTATAGCCAGCATGCCGACAAAAAGTGTTGGAATGTCCAGGTTCACGTTAAAAAATCTTCTAAATTCCAAATTCTTCGTTACATCAGAATTTTTTGAGTATCGTCTTTGCGTTGTTTTCATTTTCCAGTCCATACGGTCCGATTCCGTTGTTTGATTTTCTCCATATGAAGCAAGGAAAGCTGAATTCATTTCTCCAGCGGACAGCGTCTCAAGTTCAGCTTCGGTCACATCAGACATACGACGCAGTGACTTGCGTTTGATTCCTTGGGCAATTTTGGTCGTTCTAGCATCGCTAAGATGGCCGCCAGGGCCTTGCACGAGATGAGGGGGCGCTCGAGCAGCTCCTTTCTTCGCCATGCTGGCTGCTCGCTTGCAGCTAGCAGACCGATGGTCGTCATCGGCTCGACTCCTGCTTATATTGATGATCGCACTTCTATTAGCTTCTGAACTTAATCAAATCCTCTGTATTGGCTCTTCATTACACAGCGGTTTGTTTTGCTGCAGCACGAAGACACATTCTAGAGAACACCTGTTCATCAGGTTACATTTGTGGCCTTGCCGGATTGCTCGGTGAATCAAGACGATTTGTTTGCTCTTTCAGTTTCGGTGCCTTCGTTGATAATTCAGCTTGATTAGCCTGCAGGTGCATCCCCGTCAATGAAGTGAAGCCCACGCAACATTAGTCAAATTTCTTCCTCAGGATGACATCAAGGACATCATTCGAATCTTGTGCAAAGGTCGACAGTGTTTTTTTCCCCGATCGATCTAGAATCTTCGGCGCACCGAGGTAGTATTTCTTTGTATTGCTTGGTTACGTAACGCAACAAAAATTATGTTAGTAATATTTTGCATAGCTTTTTATGTTCCCGAAACTGGAACACTATACGAAAAACAGAATAGATTGCTTGCTCACTTCCAGCAAATGGGAGATGTTGAATTTGAAGCACGGCCCTTATACGTTTCGTTTACTCGAATATGTGTGTAAATAATTTGCGATCAAAATAATATTAGCCGAAGAACGGGAAAATTCATTATAGGAAAAGTGTGAATACATGTAATAAATCAAGATTTTAAAAATAATAATGAAACATCAACAATCTCATACGTGTATATTTTACTGACTAATGCTGCATTAAAATCTGGAAAAAACGGGTGGCCGCAATTTACTATTCTATTAGTTAATGGTTTAAAATGTAACATCTATGGGAGTGTTTTGGAATAATAATTCATCTTTAAATTAATAAAAAATTGCAAAGAGATATTAAAAAAAAGATCAATTTTTTAAATCAGTATGTCACCGCAGGACATTTCAATCTCAAAACAAGATGAAAAACTTCTAGGGAGTATTTGCCGCCTTTTAATGGACGTTTGAGTCATGCTGATTGCTGAGTTATGATCGAAATTTTGAAGATCATCATAAGCGAAACTCATCTTGACACCAAAATACACGATGGTTTTAATCGCTTGACATTGAATAAATCTATTCATATTCAGTTAACTTCGCAGTTAGTTTCGAGTATACTGAACTAATGACAGAACATTATTATTACTTCAGTGCAATTTTGAAATAAAAAGCAAGTAGAGTTTCTAATTTTTATTTACGTCATTAATATGCTTAATTTGCAAATTAAACAAGAATTTTTCATATATTTCATTTTTAATTAATAATTAGTCTCATCACACTATGTCTCTATAACACACCATAATTTCATTGGACAATTAACAATATAATTAGCACCTTAGTGCAATATTCATGTAAACCAAATAATTAAATTCACCAATAAAAAAAATTTTCTTCTGACATTGCCTGATCTTCTGATCATTGCTTCGCTTGAAGCAATGATCAGAAAATAATTCAATACCACAAGGAAATAATTTATTTTCGTTGCTCTTACAACATTAAAATTGTATTTTTATTTCTAGTTCCATTAACAGGTGTGGAACAAAAACTAATTAGAAAACAAATTCCAAGTTATTGCACATTACCGACACTGTTTACAATTACAGTCGAGACACGTGAAACTCATGTACAATGTCCCGTCTTTCTAATAAATCGCAGAAATCTTCAACTATAATTAAATGACATTAGATTCAAGCTTAGACGATACACTATCACTATTATTGCACATGTGGAACTTACATTCATTAACTCGTACTCCAATTCACTGGTATTACATAGGTAGGAACTCACATTCTAAGCGGGAAGTGCTGGTAACGGGGTAACTAATACTCGAAATAACGTGTATTACAAAAGGAGGAAACTCTTGCTCGGAGTAGCTAGCGCATTAATGCACAAAGTATTCGCCACCGTTTGCGATATTTAGGTTTCATTGTTATTATATACCACAACAATAAACAAACAACTCATAGATTTTCTTCATCCTGTCACTCGTCACAGACTTTACATCACCTTATTCAATACAACGGCCAATATTCCAAGCACTACGATGAGGCCGCACAAAATTCCAATTATCGCGCCTACAGAGTACGACTCTGGAGCTTCGTAGACTTCCTCCGCCTTCACTGTTGAGAAGAAAAATTTTTTATTGAAATGGTAAATGTAAGGCTTCCGTTAGACAAAAAATTGTTTATGCAAAGATGATAAAGGAATGAAGAGAAAGATCGTCGTGTGCTATGGTCGCTCTGAACCTTCTGACGTTTGAACGAATCTCATGGCGGAAGATTTTGTAAAAATAATAAAAGTACGCACAACAGGAAAGTTTAAAAAAGGAATGAAAGATAAACGTAAAAGTATCGATTATATTTGTTACTACAACCCACAGAGTGACGTTACTCCTACCGACGGATGGAAGCCAGCCAATTAACGGGCAGAGTATTTACTTTGCACATTATACAAGCTTAATTGGTCTGATATACCATCGCAATTCACAATTAATTTCAGCGTTGATTGGAGGTCTGATGACAGAATAGTGCTGATTAGGACTAGTTTGAGAAAAATGTCTCCACTTACTGTCGAGACATTTTTCTCCCACCATTCCTGATTATGCAAAATATTTACTAGACTTACCAGTACAGTTCACGGTGACGCTCCTAAGGCTGGTAGTGTCTTGGTTGTGTGAGCGGTTACAGGTCAGGTTTCTACCACATGCTGGCGCGCTGATTTTCACAGTTTTCTCCAGAACTAGTTCATCTTTTCCGGCACCATACATTTGGTCCTTTAGTTCTAGGCCGTCTTCAGTCCACGTAAGTTCATCCTTGTCATTAGCGCACTCTGCTCAAGGAGATTACTGGAGTGCAAGTCTTAATTGTGCTGCCATCATAATTTATAATTAATTGCAGCGTTGGTTGAAGGCCTGCTGATGACCATTGATATATCTGACTTCTTTATATGAGGTAATTAAAATGTAAGAACTCTGTCGTCGTCCACTGCAGAAAAGAACAAAACGTTGATTCGCTTAACAAAAAAGTCTTTGCACACAAATTCATTGACGTCGAATATTTGTTCACTTGTGTCACGCAGAAAGGATAAACTGATCATGAATGTGCTTATAATTTGTTCATTACACACGTGATAAATCTGCATAAGAATTCCTAATAGAAATAGTTCTTACTAAAACAAATTTAAATCTTATAAATAAACTAGAAATATCAGCTCACCCTTGAGAACTGAGCAGGTGAGCAGCAAGTCTGTATCAGACGTCGTCTCCAGCGACGAGGCTGAGATCGTTGTAAGGTTGCCGCCATCGGAGTAGTGAATGCTCAACTTGGTGTCATCAGCTGCCGTATTTGCACACAACATTTTGCGGCAGATGAAGAAAAACAATAGTGACATTAGCTCAAAACTGTTGATGATCTTTATTAAATCGCTGCCGAGGCTGAAGCTTAATTGCAATGTTGGCAATATTAAGTTAAGCATGATAGTTTTGCGTAAGCGATTGATGTTCTCTCAGGTCGCGAACGAAAGAACAAGAACAAAAATTCCAACAGCGATATTATAGCTAGGTTTTCTCCCTGAATACGGAGCCTTGATGTTTTCGCTGGATATTTGTTGATGGCAACGTTGCGCTGGTCACCCAGCTAATTATAATTAATTCAAAGTGATTCGTAAAATTGTATTTGAGTCATGATCCAGCATAGGTCTGCATCCTCTTAATACGGATGTCAAATTACTAGAATCTAGAACCAAAAACCCAACAATGAAAAAATGAGTACCATCATTTTCGTTCACGAAGAAAACATCTAAGTGATACATAAATTAGTATACAGAGCCTAATTGTACAGAATGTAAAAGATCCAACAGTAATAATTCAGGGTACAGTCGTCGTTACTCACCTCTAGTGACGAGAGTCAGGTAACTCAAAAACAATGCGAAAATTTCTAGCGCAGCTGAAGACCTCATAGCGGCTGTGACTGGGAAAGCGCAAGAACACTGAGACGTTATACGTGCTCTAACGCCGCCACTATTGACTGCTCTCACTATCTGATAAGGCCAATCTCATCGTCTCCGTCTATAAACACGAGTACACCTGTTGAAGGACTTACTTTCTATCGCATGAGATATGCCTTGCAACTTATAATCGCATCATCGTCAGTGCCTTGCGATACGCGAAACAAAATTCAACAACAAATCTTGAAGCCTACTATTTGATATTATAAAATAAACGTTCTCAAATTGCTGACAAATAATTAAACGAATAATCACTTGTGTATTATGTCTCGCCTAAAAGATTATATACGAGTCTCAACTGTACATTTATGCTAAAATTGTGCAATTCTTGCGATAGCGTGAATTTTTGAAGAAAAAAAACATAATATTTTTTTCACAACTCAACTGCCCTATGACTTACTCCACCTAAGCTTAAAATTCTGGATGAATACCTTCACTTGAAATGATCAGGGAGAACCTCAGATTCGATAGTGATTTGTGGTCTAAAAAATTTCAAAGACTTAATCAAAACATGAGGGCTGAGTGGCAAATTTGTTATCAATAAGCTGGATAAAATATTTTCAAGCTTATTATGAACAAACATCAGTACAGTCAGTCGCGGTAGTCGCCTATGGCGTCTCCTAAATAAGATGCAAGTCTGAAATTTGGAATGCTATTCTGGCTAATTATTTTTATTTCACCGGAAATAAGATTAATTATTTGAATTTTGTATTACCACTTTTATCGCGAACGAAATTTTTGACCCATGAGGACCGTAAAACGCGCAATTTTTTCAACATTTTCACGATACTATAGTTGCTTCTTCATTGATTGCTATACATGCACTTCTGAATCATTCTTCTAGTGGTAGTTACATCAGTAGTTAAACCAAAAGGTCAGCAACTCAATTACACCTCACATATTCTCATTGTTTTTCAAATTGTTATCATTTTGTTCCATTGCAGGAACTTGATTTACTTGAAATATTGCGCAATCAGAAGTTTACTCGTCTCATCCGTCTAAATTTTGTGCAAAATAAAAACACTGGCCACGTACTCCTATTGATCTCCACAAGTTACCATCCAAAACAGGAATACATCAGTCGATTTGTATTTATCTACCAACATATTACACTTACCGTCTTGAGTACTCCCAGCGGTCGATTTATCAACTGGTCTGTTATTAATGGGCTTACCTTGAAATGTATAGTCAAGGGCCTTTAGCCCTTGACTATAGTTACCTGTGAACGATGTGAAGATCTCATTTGTATCAGCTGTTCAAAGTTGAGCTCTAAGGAGTACTCATTTCTCCAGAAATCTAAATTGCTTCATTGGTTTTGCCGTGATTAGATGTGTATAAGAGACAGAAGTTCAAGTTTCGCTGAAAGTTAGAGTCCATGATTGGCATAATCGCCAAAAATACATGTTCCAAGAATCGCACATGAATATTTATAGAGTCAAAAGGGCTTCTCTAAGTATTTTTAATGAGATGCTGTTGTAAAAATTTGGTCAATACGTGAACTTTGTTCAGAAATTGAAAAACCTGAAGCACCCGTTTAAAATCGAAGTTTCATGTAAAATGAAACTTCAAGCACCTACTTGGAGATGGGTGAAATGGGGTACACTTTCACAGTCATT
>NW_025947446.1:65694-94065 GCF_000764305.2 Hyalella azteca
CTTCAAACTATCGCCAGTCATGAAAAGATCCGGTCAAATGACACGAGTTTAGATCTATGAACAAGGCACGAAATGGAAAAGAATCGGCGACAGGCCACATCAGGCCTACACTTCAGAGCCGACATCACTATGTTATGTTATGTTAAATGTTAATATCCAGTGACCCACCACTAAATTCAAATGGCACATCTGAACATTACGCTAATTATTAGCCTAATAAGAAAAGTAAAATGCAGCTTATACTACTTCTTATTGACTAAAATGTATCATTTCTGGTACGCAGTGGCTGCATGGAACTATCAGGAGCAACTCGATAGTCCAAAATTACTTGCCTTTCATAAATTTTCAATTCTGTAACGTTGTTCAACTACAAAAGATTATATGCTTACATATTGTTTAATTCATAATAAATTTAATTGGCAATGCTTGGGGTAGTATAGGTTGGACCCGGACTTAAGGGTAAGAAGAATTCACAACAATCAATGGACGTGGTCACCTGCACTTGTGAGGTCCTGAGTGCAGCTGAGTCTCGTGTCCTCCGTCGCTGCAACTTCAAGTACAAGAATCAACCAGTAGTGTAAATTATTTTTGAACTTGAAATTATGTGTTTGATTCGTTTTTGTTTTGTTTAGTTTGCTCGCAGCTATGCTTTATTATCCTATAAGATTCTTTACACCTCAGTAATAAATTAGATTGTCTCGACTTTGCGACCTTAAGTAATGAAATATTCAAAGTTATGTAGCACCAATTACAACTCTCTATTGCTTCATCTTTCATCAATTAAATTTCGAATATTTTTTTCTTATTAAACTTATGCACTGCAGCGCTGTGAAGCCTGCTAATCACTGCGCACGGCAGGCAGAGAGCCATGCTCATCACTGCGCACGGCATGCAGAGAGCCGTGCTTATCACTGCGCACGGCAGGCAGAGAGCCGTGCTCATCACTGCGCACGGCAGGCAGGGAGCCGTGCTCATCACTGCGCACGGCAGGCAGGGAGCCGTGCTCATCNTAACAAAGACATGATTTGTTGTATATGTCCTAACAAAGACATGATTTGTTGTATATGTCCTAACGGAGACATGATTTGTAGCATTTTTGTCCTACAGGACAAGTAACTAATACGTTAAATAAAGCATTTTCATCCAACAGGACATGTAACGGAGACATGATTGGCTGCATTTTTGTTCTACAGAACATGTTTCAGATAGGTTATGTGAAACATTTTCTGCCCTAAAAACATGCTAATTAGAAATCTCGTCTGTGCATTTCTGCCATACAGAACTTCTAACTGGCAAGTTAATTTAAAACATTTCTGCATTAAAGTACATGTCAAGAATATACGATTTGATGCATGTTATGTTCTACAGAATTTATGTTACTGACACGCGAATTTGATACATATCATAACATACATAACATATATAACGCAAATATGATTATAAGCACGTATTGCTCAAGAAACAATGTTAGGGAAACTAGAGCTTGAAGCATTTCTGTCCTATAAAACATTTATTACTACCCAGTTAATTTGAAACATTTGTAGCATTTGGAGCAACATATGACTGGCATTTGATTTTAAAAAGAGACATGCATGAGCATGACACACTACACATCGCTAACAGTTCATATAATAGCTCCCTGATAACAGTCTCAGTCATAAACGCTCTGGATGGGCAAGTGTCGGATAACATCAAAGGGAAGGCGGCATTTACAAGCACGAAGAGCGTTTTGAGAACTTTAACTATGTATAACTCATACATTAGAAATGTATACGAATAAAAGTTTTAGGCGTGTTAGATGTGAGAACCTTGCGTAAAAACAAACTATTTGAATTTTTGGACGATAATAACGTGAAGATTGTTATTAACACGTTAAAATTCATGTATAATTATTGACGAACTTTGCCGCAATGTGTACGCCTGCATGATTACCAATTCCACAATCCAAGTGTTGCAAACGAAAGTAAAGTAAGTTAGGAATTACAGAAAGTTTTGCAACTTTTATGAAGCAAAGAGGAAAATGATTGTGGTCAAGGTGTAAACAATTTTAAGTCTAAAAAAGGATGTTCCCAAGTGAAACGACAACGAGCGTTTTTTTTTATTCATCTACAAAACATGAGACGAACACGTGGCTTTGAAGCACAGTTATATTTGAAATTTCTGAAGACCGCGACCAATAAAAACGAATTTCAATTGCGTTTCATGGCGTGAAGTTTACAACGACGGCGTTCTTATCGGACAGCCCACGCGGCCCACGCGCAACCTTCCATCATTCTCTTCCCCCTCGATTCCATTTTATGATTTTTACTCATGAAAACTTCAAAAAGTTACGATGAAAATTTTTCTGCAAGAAATCACACCCCAACACAACAACATCCAATTGAAACGCATAAGCCGTGAAACCGGAAAATCGACACCAAAAATATCAGGCCTCACGAGCCTATATAAGCTCACACGGCGGACGCCTCATCATTTGGACTGCTACTTCGGAAAGAGAAGGTCGTCCTTTCATTCATTTAAATATAATTCAGTACATTGAAATTAATTAATTCAGTTTTGAAGAATTGAGATCAGTTTGCATAGTTTTCACTTTGCCTCGCGTGGCAACTTTATCGAAATTTCTGCTTGAGAATTTGGCAAGGAACTCGAAACTTCCAGCGAAGTTGTCCATCGTTACCGGTGAGTGTGATGACCTGGTGAGTGTGATGACCTGGTGAGTGTGATGACCTGGTGAGTGTGATAATGTGGTGAGTGTGATGACCTGGTGAGTGTGGTGACCTGGTGAGTGTGGTGACCTGGTGAGTGTGGTGATCTGGTGAGTGTGATGACCTGGTGAGTGTGGTGACCTGGTGAGTGTGGTGATGGTGACCTGGTGAGTGTGGTGACCTGGTGAATGTGATGATGTTTGCGAGTTTCAGGTTAGAGAAAAAAGTCGATAAGAGTTTAAATAAAATGTCATATTTCATCATCAATTATTCCTCAAAAACGTGTTTGCGCTCTGGCAGGCTCTCAACTGTTAGAAATACACTACTTAAATAATTGATTATTTTGAAAGGTTGCACCTAATTGAAAGTTAAATCCATTTCGGAAATGGGAACAAATTTGAAGCGAATGCCTTCGTTTACTTCAGGCTATCCAAGAGATGCCAATAGGCCGGTTGCGTTTACATGGCGGAAGCGAAACCGGCAGGGGCGGAAGTACAACGAATAGCCGCAAAACTGGAGCATCTCGTGGCAACGTTAAACCGATTCCTGAAACCGGATTAGATTCTTTCGAAAATTCAAAACTGCTCTCAAAAAAACGAGTCTCTGTCGGATGCGGTAAGGGCTTCAACAAAACTGGACTAGCTTTGAACAGGAACGAAAAAAAAATTTATTGTGAAACTGGAGTTTCAGGAAACCCTGGGACGTTGGCTAGGAGTCAAAATCCAGCAGGATTTCTCGGACGGACAACCGGAGGAGCTTTCAGGAGCTTGTCGCCGTTCATCGTGGCAGGAGTGACGCTTCTTCTGCTCGGGCTCGTAGGAGCGGCGGAGGTCGGGTTCCTGGGTTGGCCTGCTAGGGACCATCTCCAAAGGGGGTGAGACAAACTGCCTTTCCCATTATTTTTTTTCCGTTTAAGTCCGTTTGTATGATGGATGTAGAGGTCTCCTAAGCACATCTCAGGTAAGTGAAGTCCCAACTTGACAGTAATTTGGATTGGGCGAGTCCTCACAAAATAGGTTACCCTACCCGAGGGCAATCACAACTTCGGGGGAAATCACCTCCCACTTGATTTACTTATTTTATTTTTCAACCGAGATCCGTAAGCTTTTTTAAGACTTACCAGCCACTTATTTACTTTTTCTTAGCTCCCCTTTACAGTTTGACTATAGCTTCCATGTTCTCAGCTTTTGATGCATTAATATTGCCGTTCTGTCTATGTGAGCTTTAGGAAATGGTCAAATTTTGAGTCGTTTTCTAAAAATAAATTCTTTTATCTTAGAAACTTTAATCGAAGTGAGAAGTTTTTTCTTGGTAATAGCATCTTTAACTTCATAGTCAAGTTAAGTCATTAAAGGATTTTATTCTTGAAAGTTACCAATATGGTAACTTTCAAGCACGGCACTGTTTTATACTCCTTTAAATTATATATTAATCCACCGACCACATTCTACATTACATGATGTTGACAAACAAATAGGCGCACTAAGAGCCGCTCGATAAAACAAACATCCACTGTAAAATCAAACATAACCAAAAAAGTTGCATAAAACATTTTACTGAATAGAAGTCCTAGATAAATAAAACAGAGCGTTTCGGGCTATGCCCATCATCAGCTAGTAGAATACATCTGGAGATACATGGAAATCAATTTTAGTACATAAATTTAGAAAATGATAAGGAAAGAAAGTAAAAAAACAACTATTGACCTAGAATCGAAAGAGGAAAAGAGCTGGATTGGTTATTCAATTTAGGTTTAAGTTTATGGATGTAAAGAGATTCTAAAATTCGTAAATCGGTTTGGCTGCTAGCGTTACAAAGAATTTTANTCATACAGAACAGTGCTCACTTGCTCCTCCCGTGTCCATCGATCAATTTAAAATTCTTTGTAACGCTAGCAGCCAAACCGATTTACGAATTTTAGAATCTCTTTACATCCATAAACTTAAACCTAAATTGAATAACCAATCCAGCTCTTTTCCTCTTTCGATTCTAGGTCAATAGTTGTTTTTTTACTTTCTTTCCTTATCATTTTCTAAATTTATGTACTAAAATTGATTTCCATGTATCTCCAGATGTATTCTACTAGCTGATGATGGGCATAGCCCGAAACGCTCTGTTTTATTTATCTAGGACTTCTATTCAGTAAAATGTTTTATGCAACTTTTTTGGTTATGTTTGATTTTACAGTGGATGTTTGTTTTATCGAGCGGCTCGATCTTAGTGCGCCTATTTGTTTGTCAACATCATGTAATGTAGAATGTGGTCGGTGGATTAATATATAATTTAAAGGAGTATAAAACAGTGCCGTGCTTGAAAGTTACCATATTGGTAACTTTCAAGAATAAAATCCTTTAATGACTTAACTTGACTATGAAGTTAAAGATGCTATTACCAAGAAAAAACTTCTCACTTCGATTAAAGTTTCTAAGATAAAAGAATTTATTTTTAGAAAACGACTCAAAATTTTTTTTTCGTGCCCATCTAGGACTTCTATTCAGTAAAATGTTTTATGCAACTTTTTTGGTTTTAGCCTCTATTCTTAAACTGAGAAGAACTCCTCGAGATATTGTGAAAATGAAACATTTGCTGCCAAACACTAACATAAGTTACCGAAAACAAGCATCCAATCAAGTCGGGGTGGCCAAGTGGTTAAAAACATCGTAGAAGTGGATTCTACGATGCCTCACTGGAATCAGCGTGAGGCCAGATTTGGCCTACAAATATGGCCAATAATAAATATATTATATTATATTGTAATATTACGATTGACAGCCAAACATTAACCTCCGCCGTTCGGGTCTGTTCTTAAGGTCAAGATTGCTCCACTGGTATTAAACCAACCTATTCTTCACATTTGAATTCTACTCCCAAAGTTAATTGTTGTCTAATTTAGCCATCGCTAGAACCATTTAACCGCAAGCATCTAAGACAACCCACCATATTTTGACACGTCAATGTACTGATATTTTGTGTGCCGGCAGACCAGGTATCTGGTCTACTAACAACTATTCTCCAAAACTCTCACTTGTGTCATCATTTAAATTGTTGCTATCAGTATAACTGCGTTACAGGTTACCAGCGTGTGTTTGGAAGCCTCAGGCACCATCTTGTCCCAGGACCTTCTTTCAGGTGAGCGCTGTCGCAATTAAGAGCAAAACAATGCGGCATTTTAATATAAATCGCTCAATATACTTTAGGAATGATGATATCCCAATAACAGACGTTAAAAAATAGATATAATGGTAATAGCAAAAACAATGTTTTTGTTTCTAGTGAATAAGCGAAATTAAATTAAATTTCGCATATGAGCGTTCGTCGTTATCGAAGAACGAGTAGCTGATTTTGTGCAGATAACTGAGTGTTGCGTGTGGCATTAACTGATTGAGTAGCTGCCACACAAGCCCGTGGTGACTGACTCAGTCGTGTTCACATTACTGAAGTTGCAGTTTTTCATCAATAGTTAACTGATGAAATACTCAGTCGTCTTGCCAATCTTGGGTTATTTTTATTGACTGTCGACTACTGCATTTCACGACTTGGTGTGTTATTTGTGCCTGGTAAGTGTGAAGGCTGGCATAAAATGCATTCGTGTAAAAATATTTTCATTCTTTCTCAAGTCATAGCAGCACGATCGACTCAATCAAGGGAGGCTAAGATGTAACATTTCACCATATTGGGACGCACCTTCCAGTTCATTAGGTTATAGAAAAGTAATGATCCATTAAACTGCTTTTCCACAGGATGATCTTGAGGCCGTTGCCCTGTTCAAGCACATCCTGCTGTCACCGGGCTCGTCTCAAGCAGAAGATACCCACGACGGACAAACAGAATCTGTTTCGAATGAGACATGTTTTGAGGAATCGAAAACAAGGTCCGTCCGGACCATTCCGGGTTCAGGCAGAAACCAGCCAAGATATGAACGCAGAGATGTGGTCTCAAGCCAAGCCAAAATTTTTGCTGTTCCTCAATGTTTCACCACAGATCCTAGGTCTTCTTTTTCAAGGGCGGTCAGAATGGCTCATCAAGAGTCTGACACATGCCAGCAAACACGTCAAGAATGCTCGTCAAGTTGCCCACGTAGCGTGACAAATCATCAAAAATCATTGGAAAATCGTTTAGAAAAATTATCAAGTCCTCAAAAGAAAACCATCAGTCATCAAGGAAACTTGAAATGTCGCGATAGTCAGACATGTCCTCGTGTTAACAGCAAAACGTCTAACGAGCGCCGTGTTCACACCAGAAGGTCATATGAACGTCACGTGGACAACAGGCCTGATGAAAGTCGAGTTCTCTACAGCAAATCCGTTGAACATCGCACTGACAGCACTAGGTTTTACAAACTTGGTGTTAACATCAAGAACCCTGTTGAACCTCGTGCTAACCAAAAGATGCATGATGCACGTAGTGCTAACAACAGGATGTACGGTGAACGTCTGGCAAACATTAAGAGTAATTACGAAAATAGGGTCGAAAAACTCAGGTCTGTTGAGCATCGCATTGACATCACGAGGTATGACAAACGTGATGATGACAACAGTAGCCCCGTAAATCGTCGGGTTGACATCCATGGGTCTGATCGCGAGAGACGAATGCAAAAACGTTCTGTTGCTTCACGAAATGACCATGTTCGACGAAAGAATGTTCGAAATACGGTTACTCGATTTGTTCATTCACGACGGGTCGATATTCGCAGTGCTGACAGCCAACGTTTTGATGTTACACTATTTGATGCAAAACGTGTTGATGTTCGACGTGTTGGCGTCCGTCGTGTTGACGCCCAACGAGCCGATGCCCGACGTGTTGACGCCCAACGTGCAGATACCCGACGTGTTGACGCCCAACGTGTCGATGCCCGACGTGTTGACGCTCAACGTGCCCATGATGCCCGACGTGTTGGCGCCCAACGTGCCGATGCCCGCCGTGTTGACGCCCAACGTGTCGATGCCCGACGTGTTGACGCCCAACGTGCCGATGCCCGACGTGTTGACACCCAACGTGCCGATGCGCGACGTGTTGACGCCCAACGTGCCGATGCCCGACGTGTTGAAGTCGAGCGTTTTGATGTCCTACGCGTTGAACCTAAACGTGTTGCTGCTCGACGAGTTGATGACCTACGTGATTATGCTGTTCAACGTGAACTTGTTCGAACTGTTGAGTCCCAACGCGCAGATCGTGGACGGGTTGATGCACAGCGCGCCCGTTCTACTGATGCCCAAAAAGTTGATGCCGAACGTTCTGACGCTCGACGCGTTGACGCCAAACGCATTGATTTTCGACGGTTCGATGCCCAACGCGCGTACGCCCAACGTTTTGATATTCAACGTATTGACTTTAGACAAACTGATGCCAAACGCGTTGAGACTCAACACGTTGATGTTCGACGTGTTAATGTACGACGTGTTGATACAAAACGCGTCAAAGGCAAACGTTCTGATTTTAAACGTGTTGATACCACACGGGTCGATGGTCAACGAGTTGATAGTCTAAGTGTTGAGACTAAACGTTCTGGTGCAGAACTTTTTGGTGCCCCACGTGTTGATGCTCGACGTGTTGATGCTCGGCATGTTGATGCTCGAATTGTTGATGCTCGGCATGTTGATGCTCGTCGTGTTGATGCTCGGCGTGTTGATGCTCGGCATGTTGATACTCGGCATGTTGATGCTCGAATTGTTTATGCTTGGCATGTTGATGCTCGACGTGTTGATGCTCGGCGTGTTGATGCTCGGCATGTTGATGCTCGGCATGTTGATGCTCGAATTGTTGATGCTCGGCATGTTGATGCTCGACGTGTTGATGCTCGGCGTGTTGATGCTCGGCATGTTGATACTCGGCATGTTGATGCTCGAATTGTTGATGCTCAGCAAGTTGATGCTCGACGTGTTGATGCTCGGCGTGTTGATGCTCGGCATGTTGATACTCGACGTGTTGATGCTCGACGTGTTGATGTTCGGCGTGTTGATGCTCGACGTGTTGATGCTCTACGTGTTGATGCTCGACGTGTTGATGCTCTACGTGTTGATGCTCTACGTGTTGATGCTCGACGCGTTGATGCTCGACGTGTTGATGCTCGACGTGTTGATGCACGGCGTGTTGATACTCGACGTGTTCACCTTCAAAATGTTGAGGCACGACGCATGTACACCCCACGTATTGATGCTGGACGATTTTCTAACGCCAATGGTGCTGATGAACAACACGAAGACGTCGATCGATTTGGTAAATCAGTTGTAGACACAAATCGCGCTGATGCCAATAGTGCCGATGAACTATTTGCTGACGTCAATAGTACTGATGAACAACGCGCTGATGAAGCCGCTAGATTTACTACTAGATCCGACAATCGTAAAGTTTTTCCTGCGTTTGGTAGAAACGTTTCAATGAATAATCAATTACTGGTGAACGGCCAATATAATGTCAATAATAATCAAGATGGCGGCCACGGGACCTTCGAAGTTCAACTTGGCGACCTTGTCAGTGAAAAGCAAGATGGCGGCATTGATATTCAAGATGGCAGATTCGACGATACAACTCTCAAAACTTCCTTCTTCGCAGCTTCTTTGTTCCCCAAGCAGGAGGTGAGTGAGGTTTCTGAGCATTTAGCGTCCACGCTAAATGCTAATTATTTGTTGAACCTGTTGAGCATTAGCGGCATGTTCAACGTGAGGGCGCCGAACCTTATGAAATGTGAAGCATGCCATTTATGATTTGGAACGTCGCGAAAATTCTGTAGCTTGTTGATGTTCATCAGTTATATGCAATTTAACTGTTTATTAAAATTTGGAGTTCCGTTCTGTTTTGACTCGAATAAAAGATATGTACATATGCTGTAATTGATAAAAATATTTTGTTTCATACAGAGATGATCACAACCGTTATTTCATTTTGTTATTCATATCGTGTATTGAATTTAATTCATCCGAATGGCTCTGCATGTTGTCCAACAGAATGTAATTGAATCCAAACATAATTTCTGTTCCAGAAGTCCCTGATGACCGCCTTAAGCTTGGCAACAGCGGAACATTCGACGCCGTAAGTTAAGATCATGCTAAAACTTTATAAAATAGATTTATACACCTAGCAGATGTATAAAAAAATATTTATCACCTGCTAGTAATAATTCTTCTATGCTCGATTGCACACTTAGAGTTGTTTTAGAACTTTGTACCTTAATGGAATTAATTTGAAAATTGTTCATTCTAGCATAATATTGTTTTAATACTTTAATGAACATTTACAGGAAAAACATTCATTGATTCAATTGGTGCAAGTTTTTATTAAGAGATATAATTTTTTCTCGCAGAGAAGGTAATGCATCATCCGTGGTACAAGCTCAGTTGGTCGATCCTAGAGCAGCTGCAACATTTAATAATTATCTGCTGATCAAATAATGTTCCATTCCAGACGTGTTTTTTTTTAATTTTATTCTAGTACATCGTGTGTCTGATAAACCTTATTTTTTTTATAACAGTGGCGTCGATGCATTTGAGACGTCGGATGTCTGGCCAGCCGTCGCAGCCCTCTTGCTGGCACAGATGTTGCCGTACGTCGCCAGCAAACGTATGGCAGTCTGCGTTTTTTGAGACGTCAATTTCATTTTTAAAACGTGACGTCGGAAGCGCCAATACAATGTCAGTGAAGTCAGCCATCTTAGTGGTCGACAAATATGCCGTAATAAAATATCCCTGATAAAAATAGTGATTCTAAAAACGTAATCAGTGGTTGTGGTTCTTGTGGATAAAGAAAAAACTATTAACGGACTCGCCAGAAGTTACGAAGAGATCAGTTCACCCCGCACCCGACACGAAGTTTTGGTCAACGTTCATCATTGATTGACATGGACGTTCTTGCGTTCAAATTATGAAGTAACTGATAATTCCTCATAGATGGCATGTCAAAAGGTAACTGATTATTAATCACTGAAGATAGGCCAGTCTGGAATCAACTGATAATTAATAATGTTATGCATAAAATTCATTTTATATGTCAGAGAAAACTAACGAGGTTGGAACTATCTCTTTATATGAATTTTGTCAAAGAAAATCGAAAAAATTACATTATATTCAGACAGAGAAGTTTATTCATTTCATTTTCATTTATGGGTTGAAGGTACGTTTCTAGCACCGAGACATTTACCGGTTCATATATATTGGGATAACATGTATGTGTTGATGTGGTCGTTATGTAGATTATGTGTTGCGTATAGATGTAGCTCATGAGTGTAAAATGCATGCAATGTAGCGAAATACTTCTATCATCATAAAACCTTCCACAGTATGAATGCAATGCTCTGTGTATTTTTATAGTTTTTACTCGTATACCTGCATAAGCAGCCATATATGAGCAACACTTGTGCATGTAGACGTGAAAATAAGTAGTCTACATCACGAAATTCCTTTTCTATAAAGTAGTTACAGGTATTGCTTTATCAAATTCTTGATCAGTAAACAAACCTAATCGATTTCAAATAACTATTAAACATACACATCATTTACAATTAATAACCCAGACGACTAGAATTATTTTAGTCATTCTTTTAAACACTGATTAGTATCTTCAATAATTTCTAATGTTGATATCAACACAAAAGATCAAAACTTGAACAGTAGAGACATTAATTCTTCCATTCTGAATAAGTGCATTTCCATGATATTTCAACTCCGCCTAATCAGCCCACATAATAATATGCTAAACAGAATCACTTGCTGTTGATCGACTGAGGCTCAGCTCAGAGACTTCTAAGTTAATCAGACTAGTCGCAGCAGCACGACTGAGGCTCAGCTCAGAGACTTCTAAGTTAATCAGACTAGTCGCAGCAGTTTGACTGAGGCTCGGCTTACAAACTTCCAAGTTAATAAAACTTTCCAATAGCAGAACGACTTGAGCCAGCGCCAAGTGACTTGAAAACTAAACTTAATTAGTAAAACTTACACTGAAGTAAATGATTAATGGCTGATTAGTTCATTAAAAGTGGCATAGTAATACGATTATCAATGTTACTTAACAAAGTATGCAAATGCTTTGATTAAGATGGTTAGCTCGATATCAGAAATTCGACAGTGATGTGAGGCACGTAGCTACTTAGTTATAGCTAAAATAAATGAAAAATTACCTTAGTTTGCTAAAAAATATTCAACGTATTTTAGGCTTATTTTTAGCATCTGAAATAGCGGCAAAAATCCTGGTCTTCCAAGTCTTTTTTGATGGACAGTCTTTGTATGAAGACGTGCGTGAAAAACGTGTGGGTTGATTTGATACCATGAAGTATAATGTGACTTGATTAGGCTTGTACGATTACTAGTGAAAACTAGTCAGCGACTCCATGAAAGCTGTAGGGTCGAGACCGAGGTTATTTCAATTACATTTATGGTAAGTTACAAATTTTCTGGATTGTGTCCTAAAAATTTGCATTTATTTAATCAAAGTAGTATGTAATGTTTTGGTTTGCTAGACTCAAGTCATTGTTGGAGGCTTATTGCAAGGGTCGATTCAACTCAGACGTTTTTCACGCGCACGACAGTCACTGTATCCATTAAGTTACGTCGCTGCGGTATAAGTGAAGAAAATTCGTAGCTAGCAAACAACTACAGGCCATTAACTGGTAAGTAAGACGGTAAAAGTCAACGGCTTTTTCAAATTTCATGATGGAAATGCGTTTATTTTAACACTGACGTGAATTCATTGCAAGACATGCATAATCGTGTCATACATGAGCGGCTTTGGATGAAAACAGACGGCTACCTATGAATAGTTAAGTGCCAATCCATCAAAATATCATCAAAAATTACTGTTAAAACTTGTGCTGATTAGAGTAAAGATATTGGCAGAAATATATAGAAAAATAGAATAAAACATTACAGTTATATCCTATAAAGCATTAATCTACAAAAACCAATTATTTTCTAATTCAGTTCATATAACCATGTAATATAGATATTGTATTCGATTCGACTTAATTATATTAATTTAAATAACATAAATTTTGTTAGTTATTCCTCCATCCAAGAGGCGAAAACTTGTCCTCGCACCGCCGCACGGCGACCGCATCTCCACGCTTCTATGTCTATATTAACCTATAAAATACTTATATATCCTATAACATATGCATGCTTGTTACTCAATGTTTCGATGTTTGAAGTAACCGCATAGTAAATGATGCCCAATCAAAATTATTGTAATTATCCTAACGAAAATGTGTAAAAAAATGTGTATTGAACATTCAGCATAAATAACTGTTAATTTGATGTAAGTATAGTTACATGTAAAATATATCAATCAACTTAAAGTAGAAGGAATCAAATTAAGAGTGAGCAGCGAGGGATGGCAGCATACTTTATATAAGCTTCGGATGTCCATTACCATGCATTAATCTAACCAACAGAAATTTAAGCTGAACTATCCAACAGAAATCGATTCCTGTCGGAGAAATTGAGTTTCCTGTTGAGGTCAGAAATTGAAACTCCTATTGAGGTCAGAAATTTAGGTTTCTTATGGGGTTAGAAATTTAGGGCCTCTAGGAAACAGCGTCATGTTATATTTATGTTACCCTTCATATGTTATTCTTGCGGTAAAATTTACTATACCTTGATCCTTTTTACAACACTTCTCTTTAACTTCACTTGTTGTTGTTCGTTTGTCAGCCTGCTACAAATCTTATAATCGAAATTTAACACACTTCTATATATTTTTCCTATCGATCTAAAATTTTGCACACTTGTGTAAAGTTGGAGACAATGCTTGAATCAATTGTCAGAATAAATAATTTAAGAAAATTTTATGAATAATTTTTTTAATATTCAAAAAAATTGAAAAAATAATTTTGTCTGCTACAAATCTTATAATCAATATTTAACACACTTCTACCTATCCAATCGATCTAAAATTTTGCACACGCTCGTAACGTCAGACACAATGCATGAACAAATTGACAGAATAAATTATTTTGAAACTTTATTTTTTTTCATATGAAAACGAAAATTTATTAATTTTCTTCAATATTTGAAAATAAAATTTGAAATTCATTGTACATATGTAACATCGGAGACACTGGAGTCTTTAGAAGTGTTGTCTTCAATAAGTAATTTTAAACGCATATTATTCAATATGATTATCATCAAAAATATGTATATTTTTTCAAAATATAATTTTCCCATTACTCGCCACCCTATGTCACCTTTTGTTATTTTTCCTCATTTCCCTGTGTCACCGCCATCACCACTATCACGCACAAGGCACAACATTCCCATTTCCACATTAAAGTCTCAGCATGAAAGCAAAGATCACAGTCAAAATTTATTGCGGATTTGATATAGTGTACGGTAAATTAACAAAGAAGTTTTAATGTGGTTAGCTCTATGGATGAAGGCCATTAAACTTCATCTGCGAATCAAAGCAAACTATCACAAATTATTTAATTGTGCGGTAAAAAAAGCACAAAAGCCCATTTTGTCTCATAACTTATAATCACACTTCAAAATACACCAAGGGCTCATAATTAAATATAATCGGATTTTGAATCAAAAATAATACAATAGCGAATGCTTTACGAAAAACAGCTAAACTATCTCCTTTTAAGTCCGTCTATCAAACAAACAATGAAGTCCCCACCACTTCTTAACTCCCGCATAGCATTGCACCTGACGGCCGGTCGTCACCTGCATGATGCTCTGGTTTCGGCAATATTTCATCATTTGTGAGAGACCTTGCAAGTGTTGTTTCATAATGCGCGGAACTTATATTGTCGTGTTTTGGGGATTTTCTCCGGCCATCTGAGGCCTATAGTATATTGAAAATTGTGGCTTGGTAAGTGAAATTACTGTTATGCAAATAAAATTCTTAAAAGGTACTGCATATGAAATAATAACTGGCATTTTATACCCGATTGGCAGCCGTCGTCTCCGCTTTACAGCAAAGCTTCTCATTGTATTAGTAGTCCTCCCTCCATACCGCCGCTCCACACAAGAGTCCGCACCTACACTTGCTGCTTCTACATTCATTACAAAATCTTTGCAGAACGTGAAAAATCTGGGAGACCACGAGCTAAACCAGTGAAAATGCATCTTCAAATACTACGTACACGACATTTATTTCCCAAATCTGTTTCTATGCCTATTTCTTTAGTTTGGAATTTTCGAAACAATCTAATCCGGTTTCAGGAATCGGTTTAACGTCTTTAGAGGCCTAACAACAACTGAACATTTTTCTAATTTTTATTGTAAAAACCTTCAACGAGGCGAGCTTTTAGATTAAGTACAGTTTTTCTAATACACTGGCAGCAGCGCTACGTCAGGCGTTTAGAGCAGGCGCGCCACGTAGCTGCTACATCTGTTGGGAAGCCATGAACACCATTACGGAACCATCCGATCGTGTCTACATGTGTTTACGTTATTTTAAAATGCCTAGACATGCCGAGAATTCCGCCGACTTCGAAGTGAGAGAGTGTCTCTAATCTCAATGCCTTTTTATAGTAGTATAGTAGCCGCACAAACATATAGTAGCCGCACAAACAAATAGTAGCCGCACAAACATATAGTAGCCGCACAAACATATAGTAGCCGCACAAACATATAGTAGCCGCACAAACAAGTGCGAGAACTTCAATCATAACTTAGTCGTTCAAGGCTATTTTGGAGTCGCAGTTAAAATGTTCAGAAACACTCTGAGAGGATTGAATATAGTAATGCAGAAATATGTGAACGGGGTGTAAACATTTCAACAAAAGACATAGCAATTCGTGTGTTTCTTCAGTGCACCAAATTGTTGCAGTGATTTATATAAAGGGACTGCATGGATGGTTTGGAAGATATAATCATTCTCTGTATCGTGATAAGTTTTTCACAAATCTGCCGTCACACTAACTGGACTCGATCTTTGACTTCTGTATTTTAGAAAAGCACATCGATCATCAAGGGAATTTCGATAAGATGCACGAACCAAATCGATAACATGGAATATACACGACAGAAGAATTGCTACGATGAATGGAATATTAAACGAGATTAACGAAACCCATTTAGCAAGCATCAACAATTCTATTTCCTCAAAAGCATCAACGGAAGCTTCAAATTAATTCAGTTTTCTTTAAATTCAATTCAGAAGCAAACCATAAGCTAACAAGAGCTCTAATGCATGTTTGCATGCATCATCGCGATATTCTCGGTCAAATTAAACTTGTCCATATCAACTGTTCAAATTTTCTGTTCGTATTCAAGAGAATTCATGAATTAATTTCGCAGCGAGAGATTTAATTTTCAGTGAAAATGTTAGAAAATTGTGGAAATTCCCCATGGAACTCATCACTTTGTCTCCACCAACAAGCCAGCTTCATGAATGCGGGATGAGGAATTGAAGGAAACTAAACCTGTAATGGTTACAATTTTTAATTTACCTTTTTACACGAAGAGTGGCGACACGCTGTCCGTGCGTCGCTCAAGACACGCATCGTTGGCTCCGGGAACTTTCTCAGTTGATGCTGCGGGAAAACGTACACGGTAAATGTGTAATGTACACGGTGAGCACGGCACGCACATGGTTAACACAACAAGCACACGATACCTACAGGAGGGGCTAAACGATCAATCGACTTGATTAAATGATTCACGCGCACTTCAAGCGACCTCAATCAAGCCCTCAATCGTTTGATCAAAACCTCCTTGGCATAAGGAATGAGATCAGTGCTCAATTTTTGTTCGTTCTCTCGTGGTTGTTTTTGAGATGCTCGGTTAATTTTTGTGGTGAGCAATGGTATTGAATACAGATTTAGCTATAATAAATAAATTCTTTCAATCATCATCATGGTTCAAGCAAGTCACCATCAAGGTTCAAACATCAAGCGAATTACCTGCGTGACACGCATGCTAGGCCATCAAGATACACCTACTGTAACACGCATGGCTGCACCCTCAGAACGCACCTCCGTGACACGCATGGCCACGCCCTCAGGACACATGCGCTGCGTGTACTCGAGGAAGGTGTCAGCAGTGGAGCCGGTGAGGTGGTGCAGGGTCAGGGTCATAGGGTACGTCTGCATCTCGTACTGCACGCGGTGCTTGCCGTGGATGTGGATAGACTTGAGCAGCGTCAGGCGCTCGTGCGTCGGCGTGCCGAACTGTCTATTGTGTGCTAACGTTAATATACACGTAAACATATGGCATTATCAATACATAACTGTCGAGGCGCAATAAAAATTATTCTGGTAATACAGAGACACTAGATAATAACATGGGATGGTTCAGAACCACAACTTTTGGAGTTTCAACATAAAAAAATGTATAAAAATATTTGTTGTAAAATGATTGATTACACTCTACCTAATGCCTTGTGGTGTTCAAATGATTAGTCCAAAAATGAACATAACTCGGGTATGAATAATAAACCATTGCCTGAAGCCTTGAGGGGAAGATTTATGATACAGTAATAGACAGAAAACTGGCATCAAATAGAAACTTACGCAGGCTGAGCATTGATGCCCAGGTGGGCACAAGTCATGGCTATGAAGCGAGCATAGCTCTCAAGCACTGACTTCTCATGACCCTCGCAGTAAACCTCCAGCTTCCAGATGAGGCGGTCATACACTGGTTCCTCCTGCAGTATATGAAAAATTCGTCGTGGATGTTATACCTCTTCTATTTAGTATAGTTATGTCATGCATGTAATGCTGCTCCAATTTAGTACTATGTCATAAATTTGTTCGTCTGTGCAATAAATGCTTCCTTTTTGCAGTCTAGCAACAATATTTTATATCTCATTTTTTAAGCATATCAAGAATATGTAATGGATGTGATAGCGTACATCTTCTAAATGGCATATGGATGATGTGTTTGGCGTGATATACCTACTTCCTTCTTCTTGCACATAAAAAGATTTGGATTTTATATTTTCATTTTGCCTCAACTAACTAAGTCAAAGGTGCCTAGTAAATTAGTTTCAAACACGAGAAGTCACTTTAACAATGTCAAGTTACTACAGTTATAAAGTTGTCTGGCCTTACAAACATTTACATTGTAAAGAAGCCTGCAATGAAGAGCAAAGAACACTAAGATAAAAACCAAAAGGAATAGATAAATGAAATATTACAGGAGTTGATGGCTGGGTTGAAGTGACAATGATAATTTAATACCTTAGATGGCTGATGAGGCTCAGGAGCAGGAGGGGAGGCTGGTGCACTGGAGCTGAACAAATGCTGGCCTCTTGTCACATGCCAGCAGAGCCCAGGTTGCTTGAAAGTACATACAGCAAGATTCATAAATATTTAGCCCCATGAATTCTACAAACTATTAAAATAAAAAAAAACTTGCTGCATAATTCAGGTAACTTGTACTTGGAAACCAACAAGGGAATCTAAAATTACACCAATGCCAACTTGTTTATTCAAAAGTTTAGCATGTTCCCATGCATGGCAGTATTTAGCTGAGTCTTAAAATAAGTAAGTGAATAAGTTCATTGTTTCGTCACAAAAAACGTAGATATTTAGAACTGTATATTAAGATTAAGGCACATGATAGGTTGAGGAAGTCAAATTAAAAAAAAAAATAAGGTATAACCAAGGTATAACCAAAGTGGATTGCAGCAAAATTTGAAATTTTTACATTTATACTAAATGTTTGAAGCTCCAGTGACAAATTTTTGGTAACTTTGAAATATTGCAGCTCAATCATGCACTTTTGTTGACAATTTGGTAGGTAACAGCAAGAAATAAGAAATAATTATCTACGGTAACGGGAATTTCACAACTCAAAAAATGGTCGGATTGGGAAAGCTTTATTCATGGCTCAAAAACAAGGTATAATTCCATGCCTGGAAGGCAGTTGCCAATTTTTTTCATCCTTAGATTATATAAATAGAAACTATTTTTTATAAATAAACCTTGACCACAGCTTTTAACCCTTTTGTGACTGATGGGACTGTGATGTCCCACTCAATGTTTTACTCCATAACTTGCATACAGCGTACCATTCAAGGCATAGGCCACTGTGCAGAGAGTGGATGTATATTGCAAGATCTTTGGCAACACTTCAGTAGCAAAATTTATGCCTGCAGAAGACCTTGCCGGCACATTTAGAATGAAATTCTTGCGTTTATTATATTTGTCAGTCTTCGACCAACTAAATTAGAAAAAAGTAAGGTTTCCGGTATGGTACGTTGCATGGACCAGGATGCAGTGAAGCTTGTCTGGAAATCAGTTGCAATGAGTTCCCGCCAAAAAAATGCAAACAACAAGTTTATGATTCCGTAGTTGTGGTCACATTAGAGCGGTCAGACTGCATTATCACATGTTCAGTTGACACTTGCTGTACAATCGGACTGCTTTTAGGGTAAAATTAGTTATTTGGGGTAACACGTGCTGTGGTGCATGCAACCTTGTAAATAAGTTTGTGACTTGTAAATAGTTTTTCATTACTCAACATAAATGGCTTTTCATTAAAAATTACCTGGTGACGCATCATGAAAATGGTTGGCAACGCTTTGGCCTTAAAAACCCGTATATTATTGGCAACGCTGCTTCCACTTTCTGCACCCTGGGGCATAGGTAACTACAGGGACACACGAGTAACACTCCTGTGCCTATGTCATCTCAAAAATAATTGACTGTCACTCTGACAGGACTGTGATGTCCCGCCCAACGTTTTACTCTATAACTTGCATGTAGCACTAAATTCAAAAGCGTAGCTAACTACAGGGACATATAAGAAACACTCTGGCACCTACATATGTCCAATCTAAAGGAATATTATTTTTTGTTCTTTTTGGGATATGTTATAATAAGCTATTACCCGTGTTTGCCAAAGGAAGTTTGTGATATTATTCAACTACCAACAAAAATATTACGAAAATGTCTTTTTCAGCAAAATCAGTGATGTTGCAAATTGTGTCACCTCAGTTGGAACCACATACTGTGACATAGGCTACTACAGGGATTTTCTAGTCCCATTAATATAATTTTTACCATTAACATATATTCTATTATTTTTTACGGAGATGAAATATTCAGTCCAAGTTTATAACGATTCTGTGGAAAAATATAAATAAAAAGTTGTAGAACACATTGCAGTTACAAAAGGGTTAAGCAAGATTAAAATACCTAGCTTTCTATTTGTTATGTCAAAATGCAGGTAATAAAACCTTACAAACTAATCAATCTGGAATAACAGGCTGAATTTCCTAAAAAATGATAAAAATCTTTACCAAAAACAAAAAGTATGTATAAACTATATTAGTTTTCAGCTAACTTTCAAAATCACAGGTAAAAATAATTTTTTTTCATATTTTTACAAAAGAAATCAGATGAGGGTTATAAAAAAAATGAAATTGATTGCAAGCAGCAAGCCAGCAACCAGCAAGCACAGGGACAGAGGGACTTTTACTTCATTTATAGGCAGCCAATACACAATTTTCCAGAATTATTTACAGCTTATGGTTCTGATCAGATTGAGATGCCACTCTGGATGTAGGACAAAATTTAAAAAAAAAATCATGGGCAAAAACAATTATTTCACATGTGATTTTTAAATACATACATCTAGCAATAGCTGTGCATTTTTTTCAATTTTTAGAAAAGCATTTAGGCAAGGGCTACAGGAGAGATCTTAAATGAAAATTTGGGCAGAAGCCACCTGTGATTATGTGTTAAAAGCAATTCTTACCTCAGTTTGAGTTGCAAAAATGGTGCCAATTTGTCTGAGAGACACCCTAAACAGACGGTTTGAAACGCGATAGAAATGATTCAATGACATTGTTGTAATGTTTGATTTTACAGTTCAGTTGGTTAAAAGTATAAGTCAACTAATTTTAGGTTCAATGAGCTTAGTTACAGTAAAAAAATTCACGTTACACGATTTAGTAAACACGAATAAGCAATTGTTGGACTGGGCCCTCTTTCAACCGTCCGACGTGGCTCAGTATCCCGTATCCATAGAAACCAACAACCGGTTGCCGGTTGGTCCGATTCAGCCAGCGCAGATATTTTCTCAAGTACCATTCCCTACAGCCCACTACCAACATTTGACATCAACAGATTGTAAATTAAGGAAGTAAATTTTTTCAAACTCGTGCTCAATAATCTCGAGCTTGTGAACAAATTTAAATGTTGAGCTTTTCCGAAAAAAAAGATTGTTCACGTCTTGACATTTCATTAAAATTGAAATCGATATGCTGTCGATACATATTTTTCGAACTACTACGACAGCTATGAACTATAATAAAGCTTGGCAGTAGCTGCTTTATAACTCTATAAGTGATCCCCATTCTAGCGCATTTTCTCATTTATGAAAACAAATATAACTCAGTACTGGGTCGCCTGCCGAAGACCACAACTGCCCTGGATGTAATGGACCATCATGATTCCTGCCTTCCGGAACGTAGCCTTCAACACTTCAAGCCGTCCGTATCTAGGCGGTGGGTCGAACTAGCCCTCGGTCGAACGGCAAATTGTCGAAGGACGATAAATTTTGGAACAAAACAATGCTTTCTGAAACCTAACCTCAGATGCGGTGAACGTAAAATTACGTAATTTAACGATGCCCGGAAGTCAGATTCGTTCCGCGGGCTGGTGGTGCACGGCAGGTGGTGGTCAAGGCCGGAGGAGGACAAAGCCGAGTGGTGCACGGCTGATCGGTGGATATCAGGAGAAATCCAAGGCGTTCGATTCAGGACTTATTGGTGCACAAAATTGGTGGTGCACGGCTGCGCTCCCCTCAGTACTCACTGCAGTGAGTGACAGAGAGCGCATTTTCTCGTCGACGAAAACGTGGTCACGGACGGACGACGAGACACACGGACATGGCGAGCACAATAGTGCATTGTTTCCATAAATGAGAAAATGCGCTGAAAATAAACTATTGTGCTTGTCATGTCCGTCTGTCTGTCTGTCCGCCCGTGACTTCATGTTTTCGTCGACGAGAAAATGCGCTCTCTGTCACTTACTGCAGTAAGTACTGAGTTAAAATTTTTTGGTTTATTCCTTTCATCTGTGTGTATAAAACACCTAATCAAAACTTTAGAAATTACGGCCCTACCGCAAGTCCTCATCCTCGAATAGAATAGAAGTGTCGGCACTGAAGAAATAGGCCCATGGCCTGTTGCCGATTCTTGAATTTTTCGTGACTTGATTCACAAGAGATCGGGCCTTTGGAACCCTATCTTTCCATAACTGACGATTGATTGAGATAGCTGCTGGACATATTGCCGGTCCGTAATTTGCTAGGCATTTTAAGACTGAACATATGCTCCTGCAAAGCTTCGTCCAGTCTGTTCTTGAAGGCGTTCATACTTGGAGCGTCAACGATACTATCAAGGAGGCTGTTCCACATGTCGGTGACTCGAAGCGAGAAGAAATGTTGTCGCATGGATGAGTTGCAACGCAGTTTTTTAGTTTATAGCCGTGACCCCTGGTGTTGGTTCTTGTTTCAAATTCTAGTAATCCTTCTGGGACCTTGTATAAGCCATGAGTATACTTGTATGCTTCAATGAGTTCCCAACGCAGACGTCGATAACTGAGGCTTGGAAGTTTCATAACCTTTAATCTTTCCACATATGACTTGCCTTTCAAGCCCGGAATTATCATTGCTGCACGTCTTTGAACACTCTCTATTAAATTTTTGTCTTTTTCAAGTTTCGGTGACCACACGACGTTTCCAAACGCTAGGTTCGGGCGCACGACAATGAAACTTCTTTTACAAAACAAATGAAACAGCTCATGCCAAAAGCAAAGTGTGTCACGCATGAATTTGACGAAATAAAATCGGTCATGTTGTAACTATTGAAATATATTTATACATTTATTTTCATAATATCAAGACTTCCTGTAAATTGTTTTCTAAAAATGCAAGCTGAACAAATTCCTGACTTGTGCTTCTCAGGCAGAGACTTTTAATCATGTACCACCGCTATCACGCTATCACGCCTATACGTAGTGTCAGGGTTTGAAAAGATGAACACTTGTACACATCAAAAGACACTTGTACACACTGTCACGAAAAATGAATTGTGGTAAACGAGCAACTTGGGCTTCAAATTTGCTGAACACTTGCGGAGCAAGGGTCCCACAAAATGCATGATATAATCATATATGCTATATGCTACATGCCATATGATATATGCAACTGCTATGCTATAAGCTATATGATATAAGCTTTATTCTATATGGTTTACATATATATGCGCAAGTTTCGTGTAGTGCGAAATAGAATGAAAATATGCTGGTTCATGTTTAATAATCAAATTATTTGAGGTTTTTCGTGCATTAGCAAAATTCAATTTTCGATACACTATCCACTTATTTCATCTACTTTCCGTAATATTTATGTTTTATAGCGCATTTTCTCATTTTTTTTTTTTGAAAAAAGGTGCTTTTGTGCTCGTCATGTCCATCCGTCTGTCCGTCCGTGACCACGTTTTCATCAACGAGAAAATGCTCTCTCTGTCACTCACTGCGGTGAGTACTGAGTTATAATTTTTTTATCAGACAGTATATTGGAACAATAAAGTGCATCTCTGCATTTTTGAAAAATGAATTTACACAGAAATTGAAGGACTAAGTCATTCAATTTAATGTGTTGTTTAGAGCGGTACGGCATGGAAATGAATTTTCGGGATTGCAAATCGTCAAAAATTCTATCAATATTGTATTAACTATTGATTCTTTTTTTTTATTTTCGTTTGAAATGACGATTCTGATCGCTGAATCTCCGACTATGAACGCATTCAAGAACAGACTAGACAGAGTTATGCTGCCGTAGCCTATATGTTCAGTTTAACCCCTTGTAAAAGTCCAGTTTAGCAATTTCGTGCTGGAGTCCGTTTTAAAACGGTCTGGTTTAAACGCCACTTTTTAGATCTCAAGTCACTAAAGGTGCAAGAAACGGCGACAGGCCAAACCAGGCTTATTCTTCAGCATTGAAATTTCCATCTTATGATCTGCTATGTTATGATTGATATGAAGATACGAACGTTTATCAATATTCGTTGTGGTATCACGAATTTTATGTACTGCTTGCTGATGCTGTGACCGCTTAGCTACAGATAAAATATACAAGCAAAAAATGTATCGTACAGCGATCAATTTCAACCTCAGTCAAAAATCCCGCTCGAGTTGACATCGCAAAAGCCAACTCGACTAAGAAGAGCATCATGAGAAGAATAAGGAGTGAAGCTTGCATCGGAAACGGGAAAAGGATCCCGAGATAGAAAGATAAAGGTTCGTATGCCAGGGCAAAGTTCGTACTTTAGGTTTCCCCAAATTACAATACGGTTCTCAGATTAAGTTTATTTAAAAGCGCTCGTAGGAAAAGATCTCACTCCAATTTCACTATGAATTGTTTTCGCTAAGGATTATAATTTCGAGGTGAATATGATAGCTAAAAGAAGAAAATTAAATGTGCGTTCTCTAGTTGATCAGTGACGTCATCATGACCATCATCATCATGATGATTCCTGAGTGCGTTTAAACAAAGTCAAAGATAAGAATAAACGATAGTGATGTTTTAATATTTATTGTAGATTCAAGGGATGACGGCCCTTTAGTGTCATGAACGCAATATGAAATTTAATTCGTTTCGCAAAGAATCTAAGTAAAAATGTTACCGACATCTTATAAGATAAAAGAAGAAACATATGTTCGTTTGTTACGGAGAGTAGAACTCAATTGATTGGCAATTTTCACCAATGAAAGGAGTTTGGAATTCCCTCAACATTTTTCTTGTGTTAGAGGAGGCTAAACTTATTTTGACTTTTTCTTTGAGTGAAAGAAGAGTGCAATTTCCCTGAACTGTTTCTTGAACGAAAAGAGGGTAAAATTTCTTTAATTTTTTCTTGAGTGAGAAAACAGGAATTTTGAACATCTGGCCGAAATTCAGGCTTCAGTAATAGCACTCGTGGCCGCAGCCGTTGCTGCAGCATTTGCCATTAGGGGCGCAATCGGCGTGCGTCGAGCAGCGCTCCCAGCAGAGTCCAATGGTACCAGGTTCGAGTTTAGGGCACCTTTCAGAGAAGCAAGGAAATTATAAGTGAAAATACATTATAAATTAATGAAAAAATGTCTCAAGAAATATCGGATGAGAAATTGGTATGATATCATTATAATTTCTAGCAATGCTATTCGGAGTTAGGACGCCTGTCGGAGACCGCCACTACCCTGCTTTGTATATATGGGCCATCATAATCCCTTCCCTCAAAGAACGTAGCCTCAAATCACGTTTAAACTATCACATATTCATATTCACTGCGAGACTCCGATGCATTCTTTCCGAGTTGTGCAGAATTTTTTCGCGCATTAGCAAAAGATGCTAGGACATACTATTGCCGGCTGCTTTCCTGTGGGCTGATTGGTCTACTTCCATAGATGTGATCTGGCCGGTAGCCAGCGGTCGAAAATATTACAGTCCAGAAGTGTTGGAGGCTATGTACGTTCTTGAGGGAAGGGATCATGATCGTCCATTTGAAGCACGGAAGTGGTGATGTGCGACAGGCTAACCCAATTCAGCCAACAATTTTGAAACTAATTTTCTGAATTTTTAATTTTGAAACTAATTGAAACAAGTATTGTAATTCAAAAATGACTAATTAAAACCCATATATAGGACAGCTATAGACCAATATATTTCGTTTGACCAATTTTAAATTTTAAAGAGAAGTTTACTTTTTTAAATAAAATTAATTCGTATTAACGTAAAAAACACAATTTAATTTTTATATCTAGATCTCCCCTCCATTTCCAGTGTCACAGTATTATAGCAGTAAAATCGAAATTCCCTCTCAATATGTTGACACAATAAACATCGCGGATAAGCGTCCGACCAGCCCACTTATATGTATATTGGCAGTGACAAGCGTCAAGCACATCTATACAGTCAAACAAGCAACTCCCACAATATGTATAAAGTTATTGAATGGATTTCGGAGTTGATTGAATGGACGGTTGAATGGATGAATTGAATGGATGCGAACGGATATCATAATCACCTAATTGAGTTAATGTATGGCAATATCATTCGTAAGTTCTTGTTGAATTTCGTCAGAGAACCTAGATACTTAATGGAAGTAAATAATTCAAATGCACTAAAGGTTACATATTTAAATATGTTTTGAGTTAGTTTAGTTTTGCTTACCTTTTTCTGGCATCGGCACCGACGACCAAGAGAACCTGGAACATAATTATTATGAGGTGAGATGTGGCATTCACAACTGTACATTGTGAGTTATGAGGGTCCATACATGTACATCAGCATATTATGAGGTGAGTGTGGAATACACAACTGTACATTGTGAGTTATGAGGGTCCACACATCAGCATATTGTGAGGTGAGATGTGGTATACACAACTGTACATTGTGAGTTATGAGGAGCCTCATTTCCTGATAATTCGGGCAAACGTCCGAGTCCACGAATGATGCCTCCAACATGCAGAGAAATATTGCGTAAAATCATTAACTGGGTTGCGTAGAGACGTTATCTGCGTTGTAAAATAACTGTGTTAAAAAAACGTTAGCTGTGTTGAAAATAATGTTAACAGTGTTGCGTAAAAACATAACCTGTGTTGCAAGAAAATCTTAACTCTGTTAAGAAACATTATCTGTGTTACAAAAAAAACTTTAATTGTGTTGCGTAAAAACGTTGAATGTGTCGCGTGAAAATGTTAATTAACTGTGTTGCAAAAAAACCTTAACCGTGTTGCGTAATAACGTTAACTGTTTTAAAAAGAAATATTGACTGTGTTGCGTGAAGACGTCCAAGGGAACGAAATATTTCCCACCTGTCATTGTGATATCTAGTCATCGAGGACCGAAAAATTGGCCGTACATCTATGAATCGATAAATAACTATGATTTTTTCAAGTCTCAAACTATTATGCAAATAACTGCTATTATTGACTATTTGAAAAAACGTGTATTTCGGGCGGTATGTGTAATTCAGTCCATGAACTGTTTCTCACCCCGAGCAGGAAGATACCAAGTAATTTGAAAAGTTGCATTACAGCGAATTCTCACTTAGATCACCTGAAAGGGAAAATAAAATAATTTTGTAAAAAATTTAACTTTAAAATTTTTTCGTTTTGACAATTACTTCAAAGTCACTCATTGTAAAAAATAACTTCTGAATCTATAGCACAGGATGGTACTTGCAAGAGTGAAATTCAAGCAACATCGATAGTTCGATAACTAAATTTGTGTTGGTAGATTATCTTTATACATTATTAATGTCTACAAAACATCGTTTCAGAGTGACGAATCAGACTAAGCAAAAATTCTTTCACTAAGAATTCATTTCAATAACTTCAAACAAATTATAACATTTATTGCTAAATAGATCTTACTAGCTATAATAAGGGACTTCAGTTAGATCATTAAACTGATAAAATTAATTTTATTGAAATCATGCCTATTATAGAAATAATTCATTTTAATAATATTAGTTTAAGAGAGATAACACCTATTATAACAATTTATTTCAGTGAATACATACCAATTATACAATTTAGTCCACTAAGGTCGTACATATTTTAATTTTTTTTCGAGATTTAATGCTTGTTTTTAAATTTAATTCCAGTGAAATTACTTATACAGTACAAAAAATAGTAAGAAAATTTTCTGTGCTGGCAAAATGTAATTTTTTCGCTTGTATCGTCACAGTAAGTGGAACGATTCGACGGACTCGAATTTTCCTGTGTAAAAAACTTGAATCTTTCTATAGAAAAAAATTTAAATCTTCCTATGAAAAGAAAAAAAATTAAATCTTCGTATGGAAAAAATTTGAATCTTCCTATGGAAAAAACTGGATCTTTCTATGGAAAAGACTTGAATCTTCATATGAAAAAAACTTGAATTTTTCTATGCTGAGTCACATTGTCTGGCATGAATTAATAACAGATTTGGCATATGAATAAATCCTTCATTTTGAGAGATTTTTGCAAGGAATAAATAGACTGCCAAATTCAATGCCGTAAACAGCTCCACTACAAGTTAAGTGTTCGCTAAACACATAATATGCCAATAAATAAAAGAAAGTCGCCCATTGTTTCAAGTATAACGACAAATTAGAATTATTGACACTTAAATATTTATTTAAAAGAATATTCTTCATAATTTTTTTATGAATATTTTTAATGAATATTTAGATGAAATATTAATTTTAAATGAATAATTTAATTCATATTAATATAATCTATCAATCGATGTAATATGTTAAACTGGTCTACAATATCCTGGGCTATATTTTAAAAGACTCACGTATCTGAGAGCGGTACGACCCAACACCAGCCAGGTTCAGGAGACGACTAACTCGTCTGCCCGGACACCATTTGTGGAGGTCGCGTCTCGCACGCTTTATTTGAGAGCAGGTGGCGAGCTTCGCAGCAGGCGGTGCAGACGCGATGCAGATGACTTTACATAGCATGACTAGACTTCACTCATCATGACCAGACTTCACTCATCATGACTAGACTTCACTCATCATGACCAGACTTCACTCATCATGACCAGACTTCACTCATCATGACTAGACTTCACTCATCATGACCAGACTTCATTCATCATGACTAGACTTCACTCATCATGACCAGACTTCACTCATCATGACTAGACTTCACTCATCATGACCAGACTTCACTCATCATGACTAGACTTCACTCATCATGACCAGACTTCACTCATCATGACTAGACTTCACTCATCATGAC